>NC_080670.1:119501726-119763798 GCF_030247195.1 Topomyia yanbarensis
CGTCCAAGTGCATTAGATCTATCTCTGTGCTCGACATCACTTCGGTTAGATTGCACGTGGAAGGTTGTACCTGATCCTCACGGTAGCGATCATTTGCCAATCGTTGTTTCAATTAACAGTGAGTTAGGCCTTACGAATTCAATCAATGTTCCTTACGACTTAACACGAAATATTGATTGGAAAACATACGAAACATTAATTTCCACTTCTCTTGCTTCGACAGAAGAGCTACCCCCTGCCGAAGAATACGAATTTTTAGCGGGTTTAATTATTGAAGCAGCAGAACAAGCCCAAACGAAATGCAATCCTGGAATGACAATAAATAGACGGCCCCCTAATCCTTGGTGGGACAAAGAGTGCTCTGATGCATATGAAGCTAAAAAAGTTGCCTACAAAGAAATTATGAAACAGAAAGGGGGTATACGTGAGAACTTTGAAAATTATTTCATTTTGCAAAACAAATTTGACAGTATACGTCGTGCCAAAAAGTTTAGTTATTGGAGACGCTTCGTTGATGGCTTGTCAAGAGAAACATCAATGAGTACTCTTTGGAACACAGCCAGAAGAATGAGGAATCGAAACGTGACTAATGAAAGCGAAGATTTTTCGAATCGTTGGATATTTAATTTTGCCAAGAAAATTTGTCCCGATTCTGCTCCTGCGCAGAAAATCACTCGCGATGCTCCCACAAGTAACGATTTCATAGATTCGCCTTTGACAATGATGGAATTCTCAATTGCACTCCTCTCATGCAACAATAATGCTCCGGGACTAGACAGAATTAAATTCAACTTGGTGAAGAATCTGCCTGACCTAGCAAAAAGACGCTTGTTGAATTTATTCAATAAGCTTCTTGAGCAGAACATTGTCCCGCACGACTGGAGACAAGTGAGAGTTATCGCTATTCCAAAACCGGGAAAGCCAGCCTCCGATCATAACTCGTATCGACCGATTGCAATGCTATCCTGCATCAGGAAATTGTTGGAAAAAATTATCCTACGACGTCTCGACAATTGGGTTGAGGCGAACGGCTTGCTATCAGATACCCAGTTTGGTTTTCGGAGGGGAAAGGGAACGAATGATTGTCTGGCGCTACTTTCGTCAGAAATCCAACTCGCTTACGCAAAAAAAGAACAAATGGCGTCTGTGTTCTTAGACATAAAAGGAGCATTCGACTCAGTCTCCATTGATGTTCTCTCGGAGAAGCTACATCAATGTGGTCTTTCACCGATATTAAATAATTATTTATACAATTTATTGTCAGAAAAGCACATGCATTTTTCATATGGCGATTTGGCGACATTCAGAATAAGTTACATGGGCCTCCCACAAGGCTCTTGTCTAAGCCCCCTTCTCTATAATTTTTACGTGAATGACATTGATAATTGTATTGTCAGCCCATGCACTTTAAGACAACTTGCAGATGATGGGGTGGTTTCTGCCACAGGACCAAAAGCTATAAATTTACAACAACCATTGCAAGATAGCTTGGATAATTTATCAATTTGGGCTTTAAAGCTGGGCATCGATTTCTCTACGGAGAAAACAGAGTTGGTCGTTTTCTCAAGGAAGCGTGATCCAGCTCAGCTTCAGCTTCAGTTGGTTGGTAGAACGATAGCCCAAGTCCTGACTTTTAAATACCTTGGAATTTGGTTCGATTCTTAAAGCACATGGGGAGGCCACATTAGGTATCTAATAACGAAATGCCAACAAAGGATAAATTTTCTGCGAACAATAACTGGATCATGGTGGGGTTCTCATCCAAGTGACATGATAAGATTGTATCAAACAACAATACTTTCAGTAATGGAATATGGGTGCATCTGTTTCCGTTCAGCTGCGAACACTCACATTATTAAACTGGAACGGATACAGTATCGCTGTTTACGAATTGCCTTAGGTTGCATGCAGTCGACCCATACAATGAGTCTTGAAGTACTAGCGGGAGTTCTTCCTTTAAAAGACCGATTCTGGGATCTCTCTTCTCGTTTACTTATTCGATGTGAGGTTATGAACCCACTGGTAATTGAAAATTTTGAAAGACTTGTCGAGCTTCAACCCCAAACCAGATTCATGACAGTGTATTTCAATCACATGTCACAAGAAATAACGCCTGCTAGGTATGTTCCCACATACGTCAATATACTAGATATTCCTGAATCCACTTTATTCTTTGACACGTCCATGCAAGCAGAGATTCGTGGAATTCCGGATCATCTACGCTCGCGGGAGATCCCTAAGATATTCACAAGTAAATATCAACACATAGACTGCCTTAAAATGTTTTACACTGATGGGTCACGAATCAGTGAGGCCACTGGTTTCGGTATTTTCAACAATAATTTTTCAATTTCTCTCAAACTTGCAGAACCCGCCTCTGTTTATATAGCGGAACTAGCAGCAGTTCACTATAGTTTTCAAATAATTAATACTTTACCCCCGAACCATTACTTTATCCTCACTGATAGTCTCAGCACAATTGCAGCTCTACGCTCAAAGAGGATTGATAATCACGATCCATTCTTTTTGGGGAAGATACGAGAATCTCTGAGTAACCTGACAAGAAAATGTTATAAATTTACCCTAGTGTGGCTCCCCGCCCATTGCTCTATTGCGGGCAATGAGAAAGCTGATAATTTAGCCAAGATTGGTGCACTAGATGGTGAAATATATGAAAGACCCATCGCTTACAATGAATTTTATAGCGCTTCTCGACAGAGGACACTTGCTAGTTGGCAAACATCTTGGGACAATGGAGATATGGGACGATGGTTACACTCAATTATCCCTAAAGTATCAACGAAGGCATGGTTCAAAGGATTGGATGTAAGTCGGGACTTCATCCGTGTGATGTCTAGGCTCATGTCCAATCATTATACTTTAGATGCGCATCTCCATCGTATTGGGCTCGCTGAGGGTAATCATTGTGCTTGTGGAGAGGGTTACCATGACATTGAGCATGTTGTTTGGTCCTGCACTGAATATCGTGAAGCCAGATCACAATTAGTAGATTCTTTACAAGTCCGAGGAAGACATCCTGGCGTATCGCGATCCTCTATACATGGAACTTATCTATCATTTTCTAAAAACAGCGTCTGTCAAAATTTAATTAAATTCATCTCCTCATACTCTCATCCAAGGCTAATCATTCACCAATTAAAGTGTCCTAGAATATTTAGTTTTTAAATTTAGACAATAACAGAAAAAAAGTAAATAAATACACCCGAAAATACTAGATCATTATGAAATACAACAATGTAAGGAAAAAAGCAAACAATAAAGTGATTTCAGTGTTAGTTTTAGACAAAGTACTAGTATAGTTAAAATTAGTCTTAAGGATTTTTGTAACGTGCTATGTAAAAAAATGAAATTGGCGTAAAAAGCTTTTGCAAATGCCGTGTCAAATAAACGTATGGAAAAAAAAAATAAACCGATTTCGAATATCGGGGTATGAAAACAAATCTACGTGATTCAAGGAATTCGATGTTCAGAACATTTTGTGAATTATCTTTATAATAAATTAACTATTTCTCAAAAATCACTATATAAGTTCACTTCAAAGACAAAATAATGTGTTGATAAAGAAACAGTGAGTTCTAGTATTTATCCCTTGGATAAGGCATTGCGTTCAATCATGAGGTAAATGTTGGATGGTATATCAATACACAGATCAACAAGTAATTCACCTAGTAGTGAGATAAAAGATTTCTCATATAATTATACTCGTGGCGTCACCGAAAGCAACTGTATGTTTGAAGCCCAAAAATCTAACGAAAATTTAGCTCTTTTGCAAGATTTTGGTTATACTGGTTATGGAGCAAAAATTACTATTACATTATTTATGATAAGAATGTAAGAATAAATATATCATAATAATATACCTATAAAAACAATGTCACTGCATTAACCATCATTTGCCATTCCTCACACGCCCCCCCCCATCTCACTCTCTCTCTCTCTCTCTCTCTCTCTCTCTCTCTCTCTCTCTCTTCTCTCTGTCTCTCTTCTATCGCATCTATCTAGCTATTTCTGTATGCATTTCTAAGTTGTGTGATAAGATCTTCTGCCAATCTGAAATATTTATTAATTGTAATTGCGAAGGTTTGAGAAAACAAAACTATTTTTTGTCTGCTGCTACATCAACTCAACTTTAATTCAATTGTATTCAAAGCCTGTATCTACACTATAATTAAGGAAATTCATGGCTATATCAGAAAAATATTTGGCTTAACTGGGTAATATGAAAGTTTGACGATGGAAATTTTCAAAAGAGATATTCCACGTGCGATATTTAAACTATTCGTATCTCTATTGAATTTTGAATGAAATATATGCTCATAGACTGAAAGCTGAAGCCAGGATTTCGAAGACAAAATACATGAGAGGAAGAGGTTCTAGAGACGACAATGTGAACCTCCCACCCGAGTTCGGATTGACGGTGACGAAATCGAGATGGTCGACGAATTCATGTATTTGGGCTCACTGGTAACCGACGACAATGATAACAGCAGAGAAATTCAGAGACGGATCGTAGCGGGAAATCGTGCGTACTTTGGACTCCAGAGGACGCTCCGGTCGAACAAAATTTGCCGCCGCACGAAGTTGATTATTTTCAAGACGCTGATTAGATCGGTGGTCCTCTACGGCCACGAGACCTGGACTATGCTCGTGGAGGACCAACGCGCCCTTGGAGTTTTCGAACGAAAAGTTTTGCGTACCATCTATGGTGGCGTGCAGATGGAAGACGGAACGTTGCGCAGGCGAATGAACCATGAGTTGTATCAGTTGCACATTCGTTGTATTGGTACGAATTTTCATGAAAAATAACGGATCAAAGACCAAAAATATCCACAAATTAGATCCAGGAAAAGAAGTCCCCAAAGTACCCACTCTCGATGGGGGATGCAACTACAATGTGTCTTCTAACTTATCGTCGTCCATATTTGGATATACTGAGTAGTTTGAACCATTTCTTTTTCACAATATTGGTCTGTATAGGACTTATTTATCCATAATTCCTGCACGAGAATTCCGAACGAAACAATACAAACACGGCTTTTATGCAATCGACATAGCCTAGACATTTCACACTATTTACTTCAATGCAAATAAAAACTTTGAAATATCTACCTGTCTCATTCACGAATCGCATTCTCCCTCTGTCGTTCTCTGTTCAAGGGGCTTGAAAGCACATGTGACCTTGTCTCACTTTACTATATTCAATTGCGCGTTAAAATACTGGACCAGTAAATTCTGTTCTGCACATAAATCTTTTTTCGGGAATATGTGACCAAAAAGTAAACTTTGAATTCGTCAAGTAAAGAAGCATGAAAACAAAAAGAATAAAACCAAAAAAAGATGGAAGCCCTAGAAAGTCCATTGCATATTTATTAGCCTTTTCTCAGAAGATGGGATTTTCAAAAACATTTCAAAACTTTCTGATGCAATGGTTTTCAAATTCGTACAATCCGGTTTATTCATTTTCTTTGTTCAAAAATTCTTCAAATATATGACCATTTCATTTTAATTAATTATTTCATTCCGCATCTTTTTATTCGTTTTGTTCATCTGCGTTCATTTTACTTATTTTATTCGTTTCATTCTTTGGATTCACTCTGATCAGTTTATTCTTTTTGTGCGTTTTACTCATATCATTCATTGTTTTCATTGTATGTATTTTATTATTTTTTTCCAGTTTATTCATTTTGTTCAATTTCTTCATTTTAATAATCTGACTACTTTTTCAGTTTTAATCATTTCATCCAAATAATTTATTTGATTCAATTTATTTCTTTATATTGATTTATAACCTTTTACTGTTTTTCAATTTTTCATTTTAATCAATGCATTTAATTCTGCTCATTTTCTTCTTTTTATTCATTTTATCACTTCAGCTCATTTTGTTTATTTGATTCGTTTGTTTTATTTATGCATTTCATTTATTTTTTACTTTATTCATTTTGTTCATCCATTCTTTTTATTCATTTGATCCATTTCATTAATTTGATTCATTGTATTCACTGGATGAATTAAATCAATTTGATTCATTTAATTCATTTGATTCATGTGATTCATGTGATTCATGTGATTCATGTGATTCATACGATTCATTTGATTTATTTGATTCATTTGATTCATTTGATTCATTTGATTCATTTGATTCATTTGATTTATCTGATTTATCTGATTCATTTTATTCATATCTTTAATTTTATGGATTTCATGTTCAATCATTCGTTTTATTTCATTCAATTTGTTAGTATGAGTCAACTTATTCTATTAATTTTTATGTAATAACCTAATCTAATTTGATTCGTGTATTTGGATCAAAATTATAATGATTTCCATTAATTTTTCTACTCATTTTATGAATTTAAAAACCTATTGTTTCATTTTTTGCTTTACTTTTTTATTTCGGTCGTTTTGTTGATTTCTATAATTTATTCAGTTTATTCGAGTTTTATTCGTGCAAGACTAGAAACTATTTTCATCCCACTTCTAATTGGGTGCCTACTTCTCGTGAGTTCTGCAAACTAATCCAATAGTGAAATGTGTAAGAAATGTCTCATCTCACTGCTAGGTGGATTAAATCGGTTTTTATTATCATAATGTAAAGCTATGTTTCTATTGATGATAGTTTTTATTCATTCTTTAATAAAAACGAACGTTATTAAATTAGTTAGCATAAGTAAACCAATATGATAGTATGATAAAGTCTTGCATCATATCAATTATTGCGACTGTAGGTAATTATTAGCATGACTATAAATAAATTAGAATCATTTTCTTTACCCTGTGGTGCAAACGGTAAGGCACCCTTCGTACCTGGGATAGGACGGATCATTAGTGTCAAGACTCCTAACGACTGTTGTTTGGGCCTAGGGGTGGCCCTTGTTGTTGGAACTTTGCAGCTTGCTGTTGGTGGCTGGCTATGTTTACACTTGTCCGCAGACAAATACAACTCCTCGGATGGACCACCTAAAACAATCTGCAAACAACCTATGTGGACTGTATTTTGGAAAACCACTTACTACTGGATGTGATTTATTGGAAGGAAAAACACTTGCACTTCACACTTTATTCTTTTATTTTCACTCTTCACTTGTACTTCACACTTGTTGAAATAAAACTGACTGCTGCGATGCGCAGAACGCGCGTATTTATATTACACGCCACACGTTCTAGAAACGCGTGGCTCATCCGCGATGCTTGTCGATGCCATGTCACACATCAATTACATGTCATCTCCTTCCCACATCATACGATTGTATCGTTGGGTCACTCACGCTCGCTGACGATGATGCAATACCGCACCGCATGTATTGCTGCTGCTGCTATTATTGCTATTGCTCCTACTGCTGCTTGCTTACCTATGTGTTATGACCATACGCGCAAAATATATATTGCGGGAATGTTCTTGATCGTTTGTGATGCTGCGCGATTTTAATAAAATAAAAGGAGCGAAAATTATTTGTTCACGACAGTTAAAAACATTTCACTAGGCGGAAGGACATCCGCCAACATCCTGCCCCGCGGCTGCGAAGCTGAAGTTATCCTTTGTCGGAAGAGGAGCTAGTTTACTTATAGAGCGTCGAAACGTTCCACTCGAAGTCTTGACGTCCACCACACGAACCAAGGAGTCCGATCCCGGGTAAGTATTGATCACGATTCCTAGCTTCCACACCTGCGGTGGAAGATTGTCTTCGATTAAAAGCACCACCGTTCCGGGTTTGACACTCGGCGATGCTGCAGTCCACTTGCCCCGTGACTGAAGAGACGTCAAATATTCGCGAGACCAACGTCCCCAAAAGTGTTCACGAAGCTTATCAAGATAACGCCAGCGAGATAAACGATTATCTGGAGTTCCTTCGCAAGATGGCTTTGGAATGCAAACCAGTGGCCTCCCGATTTGCAAGTGCGCTGGAGTAATTGGAAGCGGTTCATCTGGACTTTCGGAAGCACTGAACATGGGTCTCGAGTTTAAAATTGCTTCTACATGCGTAAGTATTGTGCAATATTCTTCAAATGTTAATATTGCATTTTGCAGCGTTCTCTTCAAATGCGTTTTGACACTTTTCACTCCTGCCTCCCACAAGCCACCAAAATTTGGTGCTCTGGGGGGGATGAAGTGCCATTCTATGTCTCTAGACAATAAAAAATCATTTACCTTACGACAGTGTGCCTCACTACGGAAATCCAGGTACAATTGATGAAGCTCATTGGATGCCCCAACAAAATTGGTGCCGTTGTCAGAAAACATTTTGCGCACCAGACCACGCCGATTGATGAACCGTTCCAATGCGGCGATGAACGCAGCGGTGGTGAGGTCCGACACTAGTTCTAAATGCATGTTTTTCGTCGTCATGCACACAAAAACGGCGATATAGCACTTCACAATCTTCGGACGATACTTTCCTTGCTTCACAGAAACTGGCCCAGCGTAATCTACACCAGTATACTCAAAAGGAGCGGTCATATTCACCCTTTCTTCAGGTATACTACCCATAAGCTGTTGGAGACCTCGTGGACGCGTTCGAAAACATGAAATGCAACTTCTTGTCACCTTTCTAATAGTGGACGAATCCTTCAATGTCCAGAACGCTTGCCGGACGATAGCCAATAATCCTGAAGGTCCTACATGTAAGTTCTCGACGTGAAGAGCTCTTATGATCATTTCGGTTACCGGGTATCTTGGCAACACAATCGGATGTTTCGTTTCGAATAGTAGACACGTTTTCTGTAAACGACCTCCTACCCTCAGAAAATGATCTTCATCAAGAAAAGGACTGAGGTTTGCCAACCGATGCGGTATTTGTCCCTTCTCAAGGCAGCGGATTTCACCAGGTAATTCCAAATTCTGAATCACCCTCACAATGCAATTCAATGCAGCTTGCATTTCAGAAACACTCAAATATACTGTCGGATTTAAAAATTTACTGGACTTGCCCTTGCAATTACGAATAAAGCGCTGGACGTACGCAATAACACGTTGAAGTTTACGAAAGTCACTAAACTTTTCAAAAACTGGCAAAATATTTATTTTCTTCACAGTGGTATTGACCACCTTCAATTCAGGAAGATCCGATTCCACGATCGGGCAAGTATCAGGATCGCAGTATTGCTCTTGACCAAGAAACTCCGGCCCATTCCACCAGAGAATACCTTTGCTCAACGCCGCTAGCAACTGACCTCGAGATACAACGTCAGCGGGATTTTGTCGTGTATTTATGTATTTCCAAACTAAATTACTGGTAAGCCGGTTAATCTCTGTCACCCGATTTTGGACGAAAACTTCTAAGGACCCAAGTGGCCTTTTCAGCCACGCCAAAACAATCTGACTATCACACCATAATGCATTGCCCGAGAATTCAATCTTCAAGGCTGCAATTACCTTTACTACCAGCCGAGCCAAAATCAAAGCAGCTAGTAGTTCCAGTCGCGGGATTGTAGTTGGCTTTAATGGTGCCACTCTAGATTTGGAACACATGAGACGCAACACTGCTGTTCCATCAGCTAAAACACTTCGCAAGTATATACAGGCACCGTAGGCTGTAACTGATGCATCCGAAAATCCATGGATTTCATACCGAACCATATCAGGTAACTTAAAACATCTCGGTACACGGATCTGATTCATCATGGTCAACGATTTACGAAATGCTACCCACTCGTCCAGCAGCTCGCCTTCAAGCTCATCATCCCAGTTTATCTTCGACGACCATAACTTCTGCATAATCACCTTTGCACAAACTATTACTGGTTGCACTAGTCCCAATGGATCATATAGTTTCGAGATTTGTGGCAGTACGTATCGCTTTGTCGGTGGTTGATCGTTGGTCTCTTCTGGCCAACTCTCAAACGTTAACTCATCATTTTTTGTATCCCATAGCACTCCAAGAGCCTTTATTCCTTCATTTAGTCCACTTTCACCAATCTTCATTAACCTTTCCCGTTCGTTTTCAGGCACATTTT
This sequence comes from Topomyia yanbarensis, assembly GCF_030247195.1. Lineage (NCBI taxonomy): Eukaryota > Metazoa > Arthropoda > Insecta > Diptera > Culicidae > Topomyia > Topomyia yanbarensis. The sequence goes on from NC_080670.1 coordinate 119,511,699, forward strand.
CGAGGACCGCCGTAGAATTCGAACTCCATTTGCGAATCGGAAACCCTCCAGCAGATAGTAGTTCCTTCACTTCCAACAGCCGTTGTATTGCTTCCTCTTCTGTGTCTGCTCCGGATAACATATCATCAACGTACATGTCTTCTAACACCATCTTGGACGCGATTGGAAAACGATGTTGCTCCTCAGTTGCCAGCTGCACCAAACATCTTGTCGCGAGAAATGGTGCAGCAGCGGTTCCATATGTCACAGTGACTAACTCCAACACTCTCAATGGTTTTAAAGGATCATCTCTCCAAAAAATCCTCAAGAACCGGGTTTGGTTACGGTCAATCTTAATCTGCCGGTACATTTTTGTTATGTCACCAGAAAATTCAAACACGTGCTGTCGGAAACGCAAGTTCACGGTAAATATATCGTTCTGCACAGTTGGACCGGTTTTCATCACATCGTTGAGGGAGTAGTGTGAATCCTTCGCGCTCGCGTCGAACACCACCCTTACCTTTGTCGAGGAGCTCATCAGCTTAAACACCGCATGGTGCGGTAAGTAATATCGCAGCATCCCCTGAATGTCGTCTTCTTCGTTGATTTCTTTGCAGTGGCCAAGCAGTTCGTAGTCTCTCATAAATTCAAAATATTGCTTTAGTAGTTCGGGATTGCGTGACAATTTCCTTTCTAAGGCAAAGAATCGCTTCAACGCTTGGCTTCGATTGTCTTCAAGTTCCGTGACTGTTTCCCGAAACGGCATTTGGACCACAAATCGACCGGATTCATCCCGGCAATACGTTTCTAAGAAATGCTGCTCAACTTCTTGCTCTTCAGCGTCAAATGATGGGCGCTCGACCACTTCCTCCAGAGACCAAAACCTTTCCAATTGCTCGTCCAATGGATCGTCATGCACAGTTACATTAGATAACAGAATATTGGCACTCACCTGTTGGTACGGGTCGAATGTACCTGTGATGATCCAACCTAGATCGGTTTCTCGCAGTGATGCAATACCATTCGCAAGTACCACCTTTTTGGTCCGAAGCAAATCCCATACATAGTTCGAAGCCAGCACCAAATCGATGTCGTGTGGCTTAAAAAAGTCTGGATCCGCAAGCTGCAATTCTGGAGGAATATTCCACGATGATACGTCGATTGCTACGGATGGTATAATTCCAGTAGGTTTATCCGAAATCAAGCAAGTGATACTGTCTTGAAGATCACAGTATCTTGATGAGAAATTCAGGTTCAGCCCTTTTTTGACTTGTGTCTTCACTGCGTTTGCACCTACTACTGTTATATTACATTTCAGAGTTGGAAAGCCGAGTACTCTAGCCATTGCTTCTGACAATATGTGCGCCTGTGAACCTGAGTCCAACAGTGTACGACAAGGATGTAGACGGCCGTGTACATCGATCACATCAATCACAGCAGTTTGAAGAAGCACCTGTTTGGTTCGGCGTTGTCCACCAGCAAAGCAAGATGTGGTCACTGATACGCTTCCATTCTCCTGTGGCTCTGGATCCATTCTGCTGGTGGCTTCCTGATGCTCTGCAGCCTTTTCCTCTGGCTTATCCTTTGGTTTATGTGGTGCAAAACTTTCCGGCTGATCTTGATGAAGCATGCTGTGATGCTTCTGATTGCACTTGGCACACGTTCGTTGCGACGGACATGCTCTGATCATATGGCCCTTACGCAAACAGTTGAAGCAGACTCTAACTTCTCTGACCTTTGCCAACCGTTGCGCAATGCTCATATTTTTGAAGGTGCTGCATTTAAAATTTGGATGATCCCCACCACATAGTTCACATGTAATTTCAGTGGATGTGGTGGCTGCTGCGGAAATCTTGAAAGCCTTAGTAGGAGGTGCTGCCTTCGAAGAAGCTTGCTTAGAAGAAGATAATGCTGGTGCGGTTGATTCACATCGCTCTAAGATGAGACAGCGTTTCCTGAGGAACTCCATAGTATCTTCATAGTTTGGAAGGTCTCCGTGCTCGATTGTAGCCTCCCAAAGTTCCCTTGTTTCCTGATCGAGCGATGCTGACAAGATATGAATAATAATAAGTTCCGAAACTCCCTGAAGTAGCTGGTCGTGAAACTTTAAATTCTCCACATGTCTTGAACACTCATCGATGAGGCTGCGTAACTCCTTAGATGACTTCTTCGACACCTTCTTTAGCTGCATTAGGCCTTGAACATGAACATCGATAATCAACCTCTTATTTTCATATCGTTGTTCCAAAATCTGCCAGGCTTGTTGGTAATTGTTGTCTTGAATAGTTTTTGCATCGATGATTCCTGCCGCGCTTCCTACCAGCGACTTATCAAGATGATATAATTTCACTGCGTCAGAGTCTGGAGAATTTCGCATCAAATCCTGAAACATCGATTTGAATTTAGGCCAGTTCTCGTACCGCCCGTCGAATGTTGGCAAAGGGGCCCGAAGAGCCTGCTGGTGAATTACGATCTGCGGCTGACCGTCTTGCTGGGCTGCAGCTGGAAGAATGGCTCGCTCACGGTTAGCATGTTGTACATGAGCTTCCATTAGCGTTTCGATGACAACTTGTACTTCGTTGTACAGTTCCTCAAACTCTATTAACTTTTCTTCCTGGGCCTCCTTCTGGTTGTCGTGCACAGCTTGCATCACCGCATCATGTGCTTCATTAAACTCGTTGTAATACTTTTCCACATTCTTCGAATGGACACGGAGCTGAGGCGTGGACAAGGCAAGTGGATCTTCTTGAGCTGCACCAATCGCAGTTTGAATCCGCATTATCTTACCTTTCACTGCTGCACGTTTGGAAATTAGCGATTTTAGCTCCGCCATTTTTCCTCCTTTAGCACACTTCGGTGTGGATTTAGATTCCTGCTCCGACTTGAGCGTCGTACTCCGTGTCTGTGTCATTAAGTCGTGCACGCCACGTAGGATCGATAGATCAGTAGCGGGACTACTATACGTCTATATGGAGGAAGCAACGGGATTACTTCCAGTTTGCTCCAGCTCTTTGAAGCCAACAAAACAAAATGGCGGCACGCACTCAATTTTTCCTTACTAATTCCTTACAGATTCATTTTTCACTACAAATTTGTTCATTTTTCACGCAGCCATTTTGAACACACTTTCACTCCGGATCATATCCGGTTCGAAGGACCATTGTTTGGGCCTAGGGGTGGCCCTTGTTGTGGGAAATTTGCAGCTTGCTGTTGGTGGCTGGCTATGTTTACACTTGTCCGCAGACAAATAATCTCTTGGATGGACCACTCAAAACAAACCGCAAACAACTTTAGCAGACTGTATGTTGGAAAACCACTTACTACTGGATGTGATTTATTGGAAGGAAAAACACTTGCACTTCACACTTTATTCTTTTATTTTCACTCTTCACTTGTACTTCACACTTGTTGAAATAAAACTGACTGCTGCGATGCGCAGAACGCGCGTATTTATATTACACGCCACACGTTCTAGAAACGCGTGGCTCATCCGCGATGCTTGTCGATGCCATGTCACACATCAATTACATGTCATCTCCTTCCCACATCATACGATTGTATCGTTGGGTCACTCACGCTCGCTGACGATGATGCAATACCGCACCGCATGTATTGCTGCTGCTGCTATTATTGCTATTGCTCCTACTGCTGCTTGCTTACCTATGTGTTATGACCATACGCGCAAAATATATATTGCGGGAATGTTCTTGATCGTTTGTGATGCTGCGCGATTTTAATAAAATAAAAGGAGCGAAAATTATTTGTTCACGACAGTTAAAAACATTTCACTAGGCGGAAGGACATCCGCCAACAACTGTATTCGAAAACATGTAGTAGAATGATTAGATTTTTGGAAGAAACTATTGGTTTTTATGCTTTCGCCAAAATGTGCGCGAAAGAAATTTGAACTAAAACCACGACCAGAATGAAATCTAAGTGCGAATACTGGAGAGACACCGGCTAAATTTATGTTGATCGGTGAAAAGTTGTCGGAAGCACAAATCCGGAGGTTGGTTGTGGCAGAAAATGTAATTAAGTTGTTTCGATAATGGTTAAAAAGGAACAGGACGATTTCTAATATCGTTCCAACTTATTGATTTAATATGTATCGAAAAAAGATGAATATTTTAGATTATTTCATTCAGATAACATATAAACTTTATGTGCCTCTCGTTTCGTACTAAGACGATAAACTAGTGCCGTTTTTGCTGACCCCAAACCTGCGTAAAGTTGCAACCCCAATCGCTGTCATTTCGACCATTTTGACAGCAGCGTCTAAAGAGCTTTACACCTATTGTATTGCGTTTTTGGTGTACAACGAGACGCACTTGAAGACAGACTAGCCGTAATACGAATAAGACGATGCTCCTTTTATTCCTGTAGCAAAACACATTCTCAAGAGGAAAATGTTGATAGAGCCCTAATTCAAGCTATTTGTGGATGTGTTAAAATTAATTGGTACGAAGTAAACGATGTTCATTTTGTACCGAACGATGTAGTCCCTCAAAATATTTAGGAAGTATGTTCTATTTAAAAATGTTGAATCATTATTTTTGCCTTTCTCATATAGAAAGGATATGCTCTGAAAACCGACGTTTTAACCGTTTTATACCATTCGACTCAGTTCGTCGAAATTGACAAATGTGTATGTGTGTGTTTTCAAAACTCACTCACTTTTCTCAGAGATGACTGAACCGAATCGCTCAAACTTGATTTCAAATTAAAGGCATAACGCTCCCATAAGCTGCTATTGAATTTATTGTCGATCGGACTTCCGGTTCCGGAGTTACGGGGTGAAGAGTGCGGTCACCCAGCAACTTCCCATATAAAATGGTAACACCATGATGTCCAAATGGTGTAACATATATTAAAAAGGATGCAATATAACTCAGATTTGCGGGCCTAGGTTACTAATGATCATTCTAAGCATCTTTGACCACATTGGCCACCTATTACGGTTCTTGATGCCCCCCGGTACTTTCTAAGTTCGTAAGTTAATGTCACACCTTTTTCACAGGGAATTCTTGATCGATTTTTATAAATTTGGTTTCAAATGAAAGATACTATACTCCCATGGACTGTCATTGAATTTTATTAAATCTGACATTTGGCTCCGGAGTTACAGGTTGGTTATTGCGACCACATAGGAATTTCCCATATAAACCGGTAGCATCGTAATACTTCAAAGGTTAAAAATCAATTTCTATTTGTAAGTCCAGATCACATCATTACGTTTTGCAAGGCTAGATCACTGATGGCCAATCAAAGATTCTTGGAATATAATGTTCACTATCGACAGTTCCGGAATTTTCGGGTTCTGGACGTATTCCAGAATTAGTCACGTCGATTACTCGGTGATGACTGGACCGATTTTCATAAACCAAATCTCTAATGGAGGGTATAATATGCGGTTGGGTGTTGCATACTCCATCAGGTCCCTCTCAACTTCCCCTCACACCATCTCTTTCTACATCACAACCCCCCCCCCCCTCCCTCCCCTTTGACCTATATTCTCTTCATCCGCCATATACATTTTCAGAGAATTTCGTCCAATAGCCATAAATTATAACTGAATTTGGAGTCGCTCAGCTCAAATTTGATATCGAAAAGATCGGATCCATTCATCTTATAGTGATGATTTAATTTTGTCACACATTTTATGATATAAGTTTTGCCAATAGTTAGTAATGAATACGAATGAGAACATCAATAAACTATCCGATTTCATTATCGTCAATTCGGTTTTTGCAGATTAGATTTTAACGTACTTTCGTGAACTGTAACTTTTTTTTACTACAAATTTTATATTAGATGATTGAATCTATCGACATTCTTACTATGACTTTCAGCTATCAACTCGGTATCGGTTGTGGTTTTAATCGACGATTTTATTGTTTGTTTAGACTAGCCTCAATTCGGTTGATTTCTTAGCTGTATTTTCGATTTAGGTATAACACTTATCTTTAGAAAAAGCTATTATTTTGCTATTATTCGATTCAATTCGTCGAGACCGCAAAATGTCTGTGGGTGCATGTGTGTGTCAAATAAAGCCGCTCAATTTTCCCAGAGACGGCTGAATCGATTTTCACAAACTTAATTCAAATGAACGGTTCTAACGCTCCCACTAGCTGCTATTGTATTTTTGATTTGATTCCACGAATTCCCATGGTTAAAACGGATTAAAATTCTAAAATTATATATATATATATATATATATATATATATATATATATATATATATATATATATATATATATATATATATATATATATATATATATATATATATATATATATATATATATATATATATATATATATATATATATATATATATATATATATATATATATATATATATATATATATATATATATATATATATATATATATATATATATATATATATATATATATATATATATATATATATATATATATATATATATATATATATATATATATATATATATATATATATATATATATATATATATATATATATATATATATATATATATATATATATATATTGCATTTGCATTTGTATTTGTATTTGTGTTTGTTATTTCTAACAATATTGAAATTTTCCTAATCCACCTATTAGTGCAATTGTGTTTTTCTCATATATGCACCCTTTGCTGGATATCTATACATATAAAAATTAAATGGTTTCCGTGTGTCATCGCATAACTCAAGAACGACGTGACGGATTTATTCGATTTTGGCATTACTTTGTTGGTTATTTTCTGTGGAAGGTTCTTTGACATAAAAATCAAGTATTGAAAATTTCCTATCCATCTATCAGTGCAATTGTGCTTTTCTCATAGACGCACCTTTTGCTGGATATCTCTATATATAAAAATGGAATGGTTTCCGTGTGTGATCGCATAACTCAAGAACGACATAATGGATTTCTTCGATTTATTCATTATTTTGTAGGTTATTTTCTGTGGAAGGTTCTTTGACATAAAAATCAAATATAGAAAATTTCCTAATCCACCTATTGGTGCAATTGTGTTTTTCTCATATATGCACCTTTTGCTGGATATCTCTATATATAAAAATGAAATGGTTTCCGTGTGTCATCGCATAACTTAAGAACGACATGACGGATTTTTTCGATTTTTGCATTATTTTGTTGGTTATTTTCTGTGGAAGGTTTATAGACACAAAAAGAAAATTATTAAAATTGTATTTATCCACCTATTAGTGCAATTGCGGCATTTTTAATTTAGGATTGTTTGCATAATTTGTCGTTATATGGAGTAAGGTAATAAAAAGTCTTTGGTGTGTTATTGGGTTTCAGTTTTTTCCGCGACGGTCCTTTTGTTAATAAGCTGTACGCTATGATTTTACTTGATTTCATGCATTTAAAATATATATACAGTAGTGAAGAAAATGATGAATGACATGTATGAAGGCACTATTCATAAAGGAGGATATGAAAGCGGCGATGTTTTTATTCCACGAATTCCCATGGTTAAATCGGATTAAAATTCCAACTCAAGCCGAGTCTTTGGTTATGAAAATAAGTCATTAAAAAGCTTCGGAATAAATTTGGAGTATTTTCGATTCTCTCACGGCCCTGTTCACACATTGGTAAAGCATCAGCATTGTTACTGTACATAGAGAAAGGCACAAACAAAAACGATGTTTATCATAACGTATATTACTCACTGTCAATTGAATAACAGGTCATTCGTAACCCAACTTTGTACCGGGAAACAAGTGCTTTTTGTTCTCTCCGGTGTGGTTTAGTTTTTTCGGTGGTACGAAGGTGCTTGCTGTGGCAGAGGCTGCAGTAAAGCATTACTAATAAACAGTCCCGCGAGTGATAATTGTTACCTGCGATATCAGTTAAAGTAGTGCAGTGAAGTGCGTTACTAAACATTTTTCTTGCCTGAAAGACGGCTTTGTTTAGACGAGCTATATCAGCTCTAATGTGTGAAGGTCACGCGGGTGACGAATAAAACAAACGAAGGATCAATTCACCTACCAGCTCGTCAGGAACCAACTGGTGAAGTGTTTCGTTTTTTACTTTTCTTATCGATTTTTTTCTTTTTATTGCTTTTGATTTTTTATTTTGATTTAAGTTAAACAGTGCGGTCGAGCGTGTTGCTCCCGCAACAAAATGGAACAAACAGAAGGATCACCCTCCGAAGAGGAATATTATGAAGAAGAAGAACGTATATCTGATACTGAGACAGATAATGTTATGGTCGATCCACTTCCCCCACTTTCCCCCAATGTCTCACAGCCCTCCCGAGTCAAGGTTTACCAGGATGGATCCGCTGGTCCTTGGGTGGTATACTTTCGGCCCAAAAATAAACCGTTAAACAGCATAACTGTTGCACGGGAGCTGACAAAACGTTACTCGGCCGTAACCGAGATTAAAAAGGTTCAGTCAGACAAACTGCGCGTAGTCGTTACTGACTTGAAACAGGCCAATGATATCGTTAGAAATAGCCTCTTTACGCTGGAGTATCGCGTCTACATCCCTTCTCGTGATGTGGAGATCGACGGTGTGGTAAGTGATGCGGGACTAACTGTCGATGATCTGATGAATGATGGGGCTGGCCGCTTTAAGGACCCTAACCTTCAATCAGTTAAGATTTTGGAGTGCAAGCAATTGCACTCAAAGTCCATCGAAGATGGTAATTACTATCCATCAGACTCGTTTCGCGTAACCTTCGCCGGATCTGCACTTCCGAGCTACGTTGAAGTGGGAGGAGCTCGTCTACCTGTACGCCTGTTTGTACCGCGGGTCATGAATTGTTCCAATTGCAAGCAGCTAGGTCACACGGCCACCTAGTGTAGCAACAAGCAACGGTGCGGTAAATGTGGGGAACGCCATGCGGATGATACTTGCAGTAGCCCTGCTGAGAAGTGTGTTTACTGTGGGGAGAATCCGCATGCACTTTTGACATGCCCAACGTACAAACTTCGCGCGGATAAACTGAAGCGATCCGCCAAAGATCGCTCCAGACGCTCTTACGCAGAAATGCTTAAAAGAGCTGTTCCACTTATCTCCGAAAACCCATTCGCTCTCTTGCCAACTGACGATAACGCCTCTAACGACCCTTGCGAGGGGCATTCTTTGGCTCCGCTTGGAAACTCTAGGAAAAGACCTAATCAAAACTCACCTGAACTTCCTCGTAAGGGTCCTAGGTTGTCCCAAACAAGGGTACAAAATAAAAATAATTCATCAACTGGAAGGGCTGGTACAAATCCGAAGATAATACCTCCTGGTTTTGGGAAATTGAGATACAACCAGGAGTTCCCAGCACTCCCCGGGGCACCAAAAATCCCAAGTGCTCCAATTTTACAGTCAGAAACTCAACCTAAAACGGGATTCCTTAAATTTTCTGACATTGTGGACTGGATATTCACAGCTTTCAACATTACCGATCCTATGAAAAGCTTGCTGGTTGCTATTCTACCAACAGTAAGAACATTTTTAAAACAGTTGACTGAACAATGGCCCCTCCTTACAGCGATCGTATCCTTCGATGGCTAACTTATTAGACGGAATCAGGGATCTGATCACTGTTTTACAGTGGAACTGCAGAAGTATTATCCCCAAAATTGATTCATTAAAACACTTGCTAAATTACAATCATTGTGATGCATTTTCCCTATGTGAAACATGGCTAACTTCTAATATAAACCTCAACTTCCACGATTTTAACATTATCCGCTTGGATCGAGAAGACTCATATGGGGGGGTACTTTTAGGGATCAAAAAGTGCTACTCCTTCAATCGAATCAACCTCCCTTCGACGCCAGGCATTGAAGTTGTCGCTTGTCAAACAACAATCAAAGGCAAAGATCTTTGCATTGCTTCTATTTACATTCCTCCTAGGGCCATGATGGGATATCGAAGATTCTCCAACGTGATTGAACACCTTCCCTCGCCCCGCCTGCTTCTTGGAGACTTTAACTCTCACGGTACGGGGTGGGGCTGTCTATACGACGATAATCGATCTTCGACAATTCAAGACCTTTGTGACAACTTCAATATGACAATTCTGAACACAGGGGAAATGACACGAATTCCTAGACCACCTGCGCAAGCAAGTGCACTGGACATATCTTTATGCTCGACATCACTACGGTTAGATTGCAAGTGGAAGGTAATATCTGATCCCCACGGTAGTGACCACTTACCAATTGTAATTGCAATCACCACTGGTTCAAGACCATCGACACCAATCAATGTTCCCTATGACCTCACACGAAACATTGATTGGAAGAGCTACGCTGCTGAGATATCCAAAACTATCGATTCAACACAGATACTTCCCCCGGAGGAAGAATATAAGTTTTTGTCCAACTCGATTCTCGATAGCGCGATTCAAACTCAGACGAAACGAGTACCCGACGTGAACACCCAAAAACGTTCTCCCAACCCGTGGTGGGACAAAGAGTGCTCAGACGTGTACGCGGAGAAAGCTGCCGCGTATAAAACTTTCCGGAACGACGGGTTAGTTGCTAGTTATCGAGTGTACGCGATATTAGAAAAGCGAATGAAAAATTTAATGAAAGCTAAGAAACGCAGTTACTGGCGCCGGTTTGTCGACGGGTTAACAAGAGAAACATCGATGAGCACTCTTTGGGGCACGGCCCGACGTATGCGAAACCGAAACAGTACTAACGAGAGCGTGGAATATTCAAACCGTTGGATATTCGATTTCGCCAAGAAGGTTTGTCCGGATTCCGCCCCGGCACAGAAAATCTACCGCGCCGCGTCGCCTTACAATACCGCGAACGAAACACCGTTTACGATGGTGGAGTTCTCACTTGCTCTCTTATCATGTAACAATAAAGCCCCGGGGCCAGATAGAATTAAATTCAACTTATTGAAGAATCTGCCAGACTCTGCCAAAAGACGCTTGTTGAATTTATTTAATAGGTTTCTTGAGGGTAACATTGTCCCACATGACTGGAGACAGGTGAGGGTCATCGCCATCCAAAAACCAGGAAAACCAGCCTCCGACCACAATTCGTATCGTCCGATCGCAATGCTGTCCTGTATCCGGAAGTTGTTCGAGAAAATGATCCTGTTTCGGCTCGACAATTGGGTCGAAACAAATGGCTTACTGTCAGATACACAATTTGGCTTCCGCAAAGGCAAAGGGACGAACGATTGCCTTGCGTTGCTCTCAACAGAAATTCAAATGGCATATGCTAACAAAGAGCAGATGGCATCAGTATTCTTGGATATTAAGGGGGCTTTCGATTCAGTTTCGATCAACATTCTTTATGAGAAGTTGCACCAGCATGGTCTTTCGCCAATTTTAAATAACTTTTTGCTAAACCTGTTGTCTGAAAAACAAATGCATTTCTCGCATGGCGATTTATCGACATCACGATTTAGCTACATGGGCCTTCCCCAGGGCTCATGTCTAAGCCCTCTCCTCTACAATTTTTACGTGAATGACATTGACGAATGTCTTGTCAATTCCTGCACGCTAAGGCAGCTTGCAGATGACGGTGTGGTCTCTATTACAGGTCCTAAAGCCGTCGACTTGCAAGGACCACTGCAAGATACCTTGGACAATTTGTCTGCATGGGCTCTCCAACTGGGTATCGAGTTCTCCACGGAGAAAACTGAGCTAGTCGTATTTTCTAGAAAGCGTGAACCAGCGCAACTACAGCTTCAATTAATGGATCAAACTATTGCTCAGGCTTCAACATTCAAATATCTCGGGGTATGGTTCGACTCTAAAGGTACCTGGGGATGTCACATTAGGTATCTGAAACAGAAGTGCCAACAAAGGATCAACTTTTTCCGTACAATAACTGGAACATGGTGGGGTGCCCATCCAGGAGACCTAATCAGGTTGTACCAAACAACGATATTATCAGTGTTGGAGTACGGATGTTTCTGCTTTCGCTCCGCTGCGAACATACACTTCATCAAACTGGAGCGAATCCAGTATCGTTGCTTGCGTATTGCCTTGGGTTGCATGCACTCGACCCATACGATGAGTCTCGAAGTGCTGGCGGGCGTTCTTCCGCTGAAAAATCGATTCTGGGACCTCTCATATCGATTGCTCATTCGATGCGATATTCTGAACCCATTGGTGATTGCAAATTGCGAAAGGCTTGTCGAGCTTAATTCTCAGACCCGATTCATGTCCTTGTACTTCGATTACATGGCACAGAACATCAATTCATCTACATATAACGTCAACCGTGCTCATCTCTTAGATACTTCTGATCCAACTGTATTTTTCGATACATCCATGAAGGAAGAGATTTGTGGAATTCCGGATCATATTCGCCCACAAGTGGTCCCAAATATTTTCTATAACAAATACCATCAAGTCGACTGCGCCAAAATGTTCTACACTGACGGATCAATTCTCGACGGGTCCACAGGCTTCGGTATCTTCAACGAAAATCTTGCTGCCTCATTCAAACTCAATGATCCTGCTTCAATTTACGTCGCAGAATTAGCTGCCATTCAGTATACTCTCGGGATCATTGACACCCTGCCCTCAGACCATTACTTCATCGTTTCGGATAGTCTCAGCTCCATTGAGGCCATCCGTGCGGCGAAGCCTGGAAAGCACTCACCGTATTTCCTGGGGAAAATACGGGAATATCTGAGTGCTTTATCTGAAAAATCTTACCAGATTACCTTGGTTTGGGTCCCGTCACATTGTTCTATTGCGGGCAATGAGAAGGCGGACTCTTTAGCCAAGGTGGGCGCATTAGAAGGCGACACTTACGAAAGACCAATTTGCTTCAACGAATTTTTCAGTATCTCTCGTCAGAGGACGCTCGATAGTTGGCAAACCTCATGGAGCAATGGGCATCTGGGACGGTGGCTACATTCCATTATCCCGAAGGTATCAACGAATGCTTGGTTTAAGGGGTTGGATGTGAACCGGGACTTTATTCGTACGATGTCAAGGATCATGTCCAACCATTACTCGTTTGACGCGCATCTCCGTCGTATAGGGCTTGCTGAAAATAATCATTGTGTTTGTGAGAACGGCTATCACGACATCGAGCATGTTGTTTGGCTGTGCGCAGAGTACTGTGTTGCCAGGTCCCAACTAATAGATTCCCTTCGGGCCCGAGGTAGATCACCCTATGTGCCAGTCCGGGACGTCCTGGCAAGCCGTGACCACCCCTATATTTTTCTTATCTATATCTTTTTGAAAACCATTGATGTCCAAGTTTAATACATTTTACCCTCTCTCATTCACAGTAGAATCTCACCAACCTATCCCTGTATCTACAATATGGCATTGCTTCACGAGTCTTCGGTGCACACTCTTCTTGATAACCGTCTATCCAGAACATCATGACATACCGCACATGCAGATGATATAGAGTGCCAATAATTATCCGAAATATCGACCCTCCCCTCGCCCCTGCGATTACAGGCTGGAAACTACAACACTACAACAAAGTGTGCATATCCGCCACAATGATCAATCAGCAAACGACGATGTCAATTACACAATATGTATCCCACTTCCTACCTTTGTCCTTTACTTACATAAGAGGGGAGCAAGCCGCCCCTAAATACGGCTTTCCCTTCCCCCACTAACATGTGACATGTAATATAAAAAAAAATGAATTATCGGCCTCGTTAAGCTACAGCATTTGGGCCTAAATAAACGTATTTTAAGATAAAAAAAAAAAAAAAAAAATAACGTATATTACAGAACGTTTCCTAACATGTTTTATAGTTGGAATCATTATCATATCACAATCTAACTGGACTTTAAATAGATAGAAATTTGATCCACAAGCATTGCTATTTTTGCTTTCGTTGTATTTTCCAGTAAATAATTATAGGCAGGCCAACGTTTGCCGGGTCACCTAGTCTCTATATATAAAAATGAAATGGTTTCCGTGTGTCATCGCATAACTTAAGAATGACATGACGTATGTCTTCGATTTTAGCATTATTTTGTTGGTTATTTTCTGTGGAAGGTTCTTTGACATAAAAATCAAGTATTGAAATTTTCCTAATCCACTTATTAGTGCAATTGTGTTTTTCTTATATATGCACCTTTTGCTGGATATCAGGCATCATGGTACAGAAAGGCTTCATGGTACAGAAATAATTTGAATTATACATACCACCGTGTCCCAGCTATCCCACTCAATAAGCTGGCGATCGCTGCTGCAATGATGATAAGTTTATATCGCTCATCCGAAGGACTAGTACTCGGGGTGTAAAGAGGTATTTTTAGCATGAAAATGTTTGTTACTTTTAATCCTAGCATAACAATAAACAAATCGCGCGCGGAAACGATTGTTTACAATGGGCAATCCTTTTTTTGCATTTTGTATTCTATTTTTGCAATTGTAGATTAGTAAAATTTACTCATACTACGAAACCGCTATTAGTACCTGACACGAGAAAAAGGGAATCGCTCACAAATACCTAAGATTCGGAATTTTATTCAAACGATCACCGGGAAAACTTTACACAGACACGGCAGAATATGCAAAACATTCGCGGCGTGATGAAAAATTGAACGATATCGATTTATTGAAATATTCTGCAATACTCCTCATAGACGGCTATCCGGAGCTTAATTTGCATATTTAACCAATCGCGTTAATGCAACAAATGATAAATCTCCCAAATTCTCGGCAGCCGGCTGCCCACAGCAATTTTTACATGATAACGCTACTGGCACACTTACTAACAAATCTCCCCTTCCCGTGATACATGTGGAGATGCAGAGGATTCCTCGGTCTCTAGCAGCAACATATATGAAAGCGGCGATGTTTTTATTCCACGAATTCCCATGGTTAAATCGGATTAAAATTCCAACTCAAGCCGAGTCTTTGGTTATGAAAATAAGTCATTAAAAAGCTTCGGAATAAATTTGGAGTATTTTCGATTCTCTCACGGCCCTGTTCACACATTGGTAAAGCATCAGCATTGTTACTGTACATAGAGAAAGGCACAAACAAAAACGATGTTTATCATAACGTATATTACAGAACTTTTCCTAACATGTTTTATAGTTGGAATCATTATCATATCACAATCTAACTGAACTTTAAATAAATAGAAATTTGATCCACAAGCATTGCTATTTTTGCTTTCGTTGTATTTTCCAGTAAATAATTATAGGCAGGCCAACGTCTGCCGGGTCACCTAGTCTCTATATATAAAAATGAAATGGTTTCCGTGTGTCATCGCATAACTTAAGAATGACATGACGTATGTCTTCGATTTTAGCATTATTTTGTTGGTTTTTTTCTGTGGAAGGTTCTTTGACATAAAAATCAAGTATTGAAATTTTCCTAATCCACTTATTAGTGCAATTGTGTTTTTCTTATATATGCACCTTTTGCTGGATATCAGGCATCATGGTACAGAAAGGCTTCATGGTACAGAAATAATTTGAATTATATATACCACCGTGTCCCAGCTATCCCACTCAATAAGCTGGCGATCGCTGCTGCAATGATGATAAGTTTATATCGCTCATCCGAAGGACTAGTACTCGGGGTGTAAAGAGGTATTTTTAGCATGAAAATGTTTGTTACTTTTAATCTTAGCATAACAATAAACAAATCGCGCGCGGAAACGATTGTTTACAATGGGCAATTCTTTTTTTGCATTTTGTATTCTATTTTTGCAATTGTAGATTAGTAAAATTTACTCATACTACGAAACCGCTATTAGTACCTGACACGAGAAAAAGGGAATCGCTCACAAATACCTAAGATTCGGAATTTTATTCAAACGATCACCGGGAAAACTTTACACAGACACGGCAGAATACGCAAAACATTCGCGGCGTGATGAAAAATTGAACGATATCGATTTATTGAAATATTCTGCAATACTCCTCATAGACGGCTATCCGGAGCTTAATTTGCATATTTAACCAATCGCGTTAATGGAACAAATGATAAATCTCCCAAATTCTCGGCAGCCGGCTGCCCACAGCAATTTTTACATGATAACGCTACTGGCACACTTACTAACAAATCTCCCCTTCCCGTGATACATGTGGAGATGCAGAGGATTCCTCGGTCTCTAGCAGCAACATGTATCGGACTAACATTCCTTCCTTCCCCAGAAGATCTGCATTCGGACGTGGCCGGCGTCGGTATTGATCAGCATGCAGGAAGCAATATAGATTGCACAATGTGGCTCATCGTGCTATTCCCAAGCATGTTGTTCCAATGAACATTTTGCAATCTCAATTGGTTCTGGCCAATAACGAAGTAGCAACCACGGGCGATCTCTTATGCTTATGCTTATGCTTATATGCACCTTTTGCTGGATATCTCTATATATAAAAATGAAATGGTTTCCGTGTGTCATCGTATAATTTAAGAACGACATGACGGATTTTTTCGATTTTTGCGTTATTTTGTTGGTTGTTTTCTGTGGAAGGTTCTTTGACATAAAAATCAAACATAGAAATTTTTTAAATCCACCTATTAGTCCAATTTGCTGGATTTCTCTATATATAAAAATGAAATGGTTTCCGTGTGTCATTGGATAACTTAAGAACGACATGACGGATGTCTTCAATTTTTGCATTATTTTGTTGGTTATTTTCTGTGGAAGGGTCTTTGACATAAAAGTCAAATATTGAAATTTTTCTAATCCACCTATTAGTGCAATTGTTTTTTTTCAAATATGCACCTTTTGCTGGATATCTCTATATATAAAAATGAAATGGTTTTCATAGGTCATCGCATAACTCAAGAACGAGATATCGAATTTCTTTGATTTTTGCATTATTTTGTTGGTTATTTTTTGTGGAAGGTTCTTTGACATAAAAATCAAATATTGAAATTTTCCTAATCCACCTATTAGTGCAATTGTTTTTTTCATAAATGCACCTTTTGCTGGATTTCTCTATATATAAAAATGAAAAGGTTCCGTGTGTCATCGCATAATTTAAGAACGACATGACGGATTGCTTCGATTTTTGCGTTATTTTGTTGGTTGTTTTCTGTGGAAGGTTCTTTGACATAAAAATCAAATATAGAAATTTTTTTAATCCACCTATTAGTCCAATTGTGTTTTACATTTCTTATAAAAGAAATGTATAGAATTCGCTCAAACTTTCAAGATTTTTTCCGAGGCCCGGAGGGCCGAGTCTTATATACCAATCGACTCAGCTCGACGATTTGGGACAATGTCTGTGTGTGTGTCTGTGTATGTAACGGACAAATTTTCATTCGTGTTTCTCAGCAATGGCTGAACCGATCTTATCCAAACCAATTTTAAATGAAAGAACTAAAAAACAGTATGAACGTTATTAATTTGTTTTTGATTCTGATGTTTAGTTTCCAAGATATGAATGTTTGAATGCGTAAAAATGGCGTTTTTTGCAGTTTTTTTAAATTATCTGCCGAATTTGACAATATAGATTAACAATTTATATGTTTTTAGACAGCTTTAACGAATACCTTTCGAACAAGCTATAGATTGTTGAAATCGGACTATTATCAAAAGAGATATTAACCATTAAATGCGGAAGAAAGATTTTTATCATTTCCCATTGCCAGAAATATGACCAAAAACATGTAATCTATTATTAACGCCAAAACGGCTTATTTTAGGTCAATAGTATCTTCGGAGAATTTAATGGAGGCAATATGCCCTTTCTTTTGGTATTATGCTTTTGCTGATTAATCCCCCTATGAGTGAGATATTTTCACAAATTTTCTTGGAAGTGATTATATCGAAATGATGCCTTCAGCAAATTTGTAGCTCTTACTTTTGCGAATAACTTTACTTAAGACCTCAAATATCTATTTTGAATACTTTAAAAGTTATGGCTTGTTGTTTGTTGATTACTCTTTGTCGCCTATTTATTTTATAATCCATTGAAATAAGCCAAACATTATTTCGATAAATCGAATTTTATATTTCATTTTTCTAACTACAACCGCTAGAAATAATCACCGAACACTTCCAAGTTGTCTGGAAGGAACTTGATAACTTATCAGTGCAAAAATGTTCATTTGTACGAACCTTCTCACTGCAATTTTTCTAACTTATGACCATCGGATCGATCTGAAACATATCGGAAAATGAAAAGCGAAATAAATAACTCCAAGCAACGGCGTAGCCAAGAGAAGGTTTCGGGGTTTAAGACAATACAACAAGACCAACGCACCCAAAAAAAATATTGAAAATTTGTTGATGCAGACTGATTTAATTCAATATTACAATAACAATTATCTGATCCGTAGATTGATAACCTGTTGTTGTAAACATCATGAGGACTTTTGATAAATTGTCGGAATGGGGTCCTGATATGTAACTGATCTATTGGTCTTGATTTCACAGTTGTCTAATAGCATCAATATCAAATTCCTGCCTGAAAACATTCCAATAGAAAATTCCAGAGTTCTGTAATCAATCATAATCCTCAGATTTATTTTCAAATTGATCTCGCTTTTGTAGAGATGTACTGTCATAAGGGTCTTTATTTAATAGGAAGTGAAGTTAAAATTGATTTAATGTCTATGAAACATAGAACTGCTCACCAAAAAAATGCATAACTTTCAACATTTGCTAAAAATGTTTTTGCCTTTCTCATTCACTCTAAAATTTGTCAATCTAATCCTGACCCGGAGGGCCGAGTGTCATATGCCAATCGACTGAGTTCGTCGAGATTGGAAAATGTCTGTGTGTGTATGTGGAAAAAAATGTGACCTCTGTTAATCAGAGATGGCTGGATCGATTTGCACAAAGTTAGTCTCAAATGAAAGGTACAACCTTCCCATCGGCTGCTATTGAATTTTTATTGATTGGACTTCCGGTTCCGGAGTTACGAGTTGAAGAGTGCAATCACACAACAAATTCCCATATAAACTGAAATGAAAAATTTTCAAAATCAAATTTGTATTTTTGATGCCAAATGACTTTAAAATGCATGAAACATTGAGATGTTTGAGACAAAAATTGACTTCTTTAGACTTTGGTACATTTTTACCTTTCTCATATAGAAAGGTTATGCAATCACTCCAAAAATCGTCAATCATACCGGCCC
The DNA here is from genome assembly GCF_030247195.1 of Topomyia yanbarensis. Taxonomy (NCBI): domain Eukaryota; kingdom Metazoa; phylum Arthropoda; class Insecta; order Diptera; family Culicidae; genus Topomyia; species Topomyia yanbarensis. The sequence continues at coordinate 119,530,694 of NC_080670.1, forward strand.
GGAGGGAGTATGCAGTGAGGGGTTGCTACTTTAAAATTAAAACTAGTTTAAAATTTCTTAACAAGTTGAAAATTTTCGGCAAGACCTGGACCTCCCGGATCTTTCTCCATGATCCGCCGCTGGTTTCAAGTGATGTTTCAGTATCACATAGTATCTCAAGATCGTGGCTGTCGGTCCGTTGTATGTATGTGCAAATCGTACTGAACATGTAATATTCATTTCCACCATTGTATTGAACATGGAATCGTAGTCTGGACAAATGAGAAAAGCACAATTGCACCACTAGGTGGATTAAAACAGGTTTTTATTTTGGGAATGCGTCGAGTTGAGACGAAGACGTAATATGATTAATAACAAGGATAACACTTTCCGAATGTAGAGAGAAATTTATGAAAAATGACGATTTCCATTCGATTCTAGCAGCTCCTGATCGATTTTGATGAGCATTTGATTTTTATTGTATGGCCAATTATATGTATAGGTCAAATGTTCAAAAACAGTAATTTAAGGTCAATATAGCATCATTTTGAAACCGCCAATTTCGGAGGGGTAGTATCTTCGATGAGTTTTACAAACGTTAAACAACGTTGACGGTATATCGTCCAAGAAGTATTTATGGTGAATTTTCTCAGGTTAATATTCATGACTACAATAAAGTCTCAACAAATTCGCTAAAGACACGAACTCTGTTACTATTTTCTGAAATATTAATTCTGCATAATTTTAAAACTTCAAAAATTACGGTTTCGGAACTATGCCGTTTGGACAGTATGATCGATTTTCACCAAACCGAATTTCTGGCTACGCCGCTGACTTCAAGTAAGCAGAGACAAAGTCGTTCTACACTCGTTCAAAAGAAACTTCTTCGAATGCTGAATATCTATTATAACACATTGAAACCCCGATTTCATCAGCCAAATATGAATATATGTTTGATGGGCTCTAGCAGACGAACAAGACTGAATTCGAGTAAATCCTTTCTTGAGCATGTTTTCCTTATCATGAAGATATGCGAAATAAAAAGCTCATCATAATCAGAAATAGTTATCAGACTATATCAAGGGACGAGAAGAATATTTTAACAGCTTCAGTTTATTATAAAGAAAAAAAAATTGCCCGATTTAGTCAATGTCCCGATTTTGTCAACCTAAAATACACCATGAGACTGATAAAAATGGGTCTTTATTGTATGTATTATTCGCTGTGTTTCACATTAATAGGTAGGGTGGATGTACCAATAGTCGCATGCTTAAGGAAAACTTTTTATAAAAAATCGATTAATAGACCTATGGACAACGTTAATACATTAAACGAAAGCTTTCAGTCCCTACTTCATAGAAAAAATATAAAGATGGCTTAATGACCAATTTATGTATTCAAAACCGCTTGTACCACTATAGGAACACATGTACCAATAGTGGTGCAATCGCTAATTTCGGTTCCTATTGTTGCAAATCCCATTGCTTTCTTATGGGGCTTGCAACTATAGGTACACTACATCAACTATAGGTGCAAGGGAGCTCAAAATTCTAAGAAAATCATTTTTTTCAATAGTTATTTGAGCAAATTTCAAGGATAACAGTTTTATTGTCGCATAATTTTAGTGCGATGAATCGATAAAAAAATATTTGTTGATGGTTGGTGCCTTAGTTAGGCGTATAACCCACTAGGATTGTTTGCATAATTTGTCATTATATGGAGTTAAGTAATAAAATGTCTTTGGTGTGCTGTTGGGTTTCAGTTTTCTCCGCGACGGTTCTACGCTATGATTTTACTTGGTTTCATGCATTTAAAAGGTAGAGTGGTGAAGAATCGATGGTCGATGAATGATAAAGGAGGGTATGAAAGCGGCGATGTTTTGATTCCACGAATTCCCATGGTTAAAACGGATTAAAATTCTAAAATTATATATATATATATATATATATATATATATATATATATATATATATATATTTGTATATATATATATATATATATATATATATATATATATATATATATATATATATATATATATATATATATATATATATATACATATATATATATATATATATATATATATATATATATATATATATATATATATATATATATATATATATATATATATATATATATATATATATATATATATATATATATATAGTTTTAGAATTTTAATCCGTTTTAACCATGGGAATTCGTGGAATCAAAACATCGCCGCTTTCATACCCTCCTTTATCATTCATCGACCATCGATCCTTGACCACTCTACCTTTTAAATGCATGAAACCAAGTAAAATCATAGCGTAGAACCGTCGCGGAGAAAACTGAAACCCAACAGCACACCAAAGACATTTTATTACTTAACTCCATATAATGACAAATTATGCAAACAATCCTAAACTAAAAATGCCGCAATTGCACTAATAAGTGGATAAATCAAATTTTTATAATTTTCTTTTTGTATCTATTAACCTTTCACAGAAAATAACCAACAAAATAACGCAAAAATCGAAGAAACCCTTCATGTCGTTTGTGAAATTCAGGTTAAAAACGTGTTTAATCCACCTAACAGTGTGATGAGACATTTCTTATAACTCTTATCACTCTCTACGGATACTATATCGTTTGAGAACATTTAGAACTTGATGCTTCGCGATGTTTTGATAACACATACTACATGGGATAGTGGCAGAAAATCGCTCAAATCAGCATAGGACAACATCAGTGCTAGAAATCTCAAACCAAATCAATGGGAAAGCGAAAAAATGGCCCATAAAGTAGACATACCAACGAATTATTGTTAATGCTCTGTTAATAAAATATCTATATTGTGGTGGGAAAACTGAATTTTCCTAAAGGGGTTATATATTGTACTGAGCCAAAAAAATCGAAATTTTTTTTGAATCGATTTGAAGTTTATACTTTACTCAAATTTTCAACGCGACTGAGAACTAAGAAATCAACATTTTTTCTTGAAAAGGGCGACACCATTCAAAGAAAATCAACAGTGAATATTTCCAGAACTATTGTGTTTTTTTACATCCTAGATTGCATAATTTAGTGACCGAAACCCAAAACTTCATAAAGTATTTGAAATTATTAAATTAAAATTTGTTTTTGCTATTGAAATTGACAAAATGATAGTATCGCCCCTTTGGCGATTGTTTACTTTTTCGGTCCCACCTATCAGCATTGAAGTATCGCCCTTACGTTTTTTACAATAACTACCGTTTTACACCACCGATTTCGTTCGGGTTTTTTCAATAGCGATCATTGTTACTATTTATAGCTGGTATCAGCTTGATAATCCTAAAAAAATACGAAAAACAGTTTCGCCTCTAAACTGCTAGCAAAAAAAGTATCGCTCTGTTTGTTTGCATTGAACGTGGAGGGAGAAACTTTAAGTAAACAAACAAAAATTCAGTTTCGCCCGTTGTATTTTTTGCTGTAGTTTAAGAAAGCAATATCGTAGAATCCAAATTTTTAGGTTAATTTGTTGCGTTTCAAAGCCCTCATTCGCATGTATGAAAAAAGCCTTATGTTTACATTTGTAAGTATCGCCCTTTTCACAAAAAAGCGTTGAAATGAAATCGCACTTCCTGATATCACGCTATCTCTGAAGTTCCAAATTTTACTTCGACATCGACTTTTTCTAAAGGAAACTTCCTAGTAGTATCCTTGATTTGAATTATTATCGCTAATCCTAATGTCACAGAACAAATAAAAACCTCTCGAAAACGAACCGTTTGGGAAAATCATCATCATTACTTTTTCATTTTCACGAAACTTTTCGATAACCTTCCGTCACTTGCGTTAATGCACTGGGTGCACAGTGCTCTGAAAATCTAGCGAAATCGTCTTAGGGCACCAGCGGGTCTAATTCAGAGCTATCTGCGCGGCGAGCTAAATCTGTAAAGAATACTTAAAATTAATTTCTATTCCATAATTTTCAGTTCAGCAATTCGAGAAATCGTGCTCACCGCAAGCCATGCAAAATAGACTACGTTGTGAAGCGATGGTCACTATTTATTAAAGAATCACGGTTAAATAAAAAATAAAACTATTAAAAAATTTCAAATAGTTTATAATTTTCACAAACTTATTAGGAAAGATTGTTTAATAAGCTTTCCTAATATTGTGTAGGAAAAAGCTGAAAATTTCAGTATTTTTTCTATCTGCAACATATAAACCCTTGAGTATACCAATTAATTGGTATACGAATTGGAATAGGTTCGCCAAATTTTGGAAGAAGTCTATAAAATAACCCCTTGAAAACTCCCTAAAAATTGTTGTAGTTCGATGCGATAAAAAAAATCTCCAAAAAAGAAATGTACCTATTAATGTGAAACACAGCGAATAATACATACAATAAAGACCCATTTTATCAGTCTCATGGTGTATTTTAGGCTGACAAAATGGGGACATTGACTAAATCGGGCAATTTTTTTTCTTTATAATAAACTGAAGCTGTTAAAATATTCTTCTCGTCCCTTTGTTGTAGTCTGATAACTATTTCTGATTATGATGATCTTTTTATTTTCCATTATTTCGCATATCTTCGTGATAAGGAAAACATGCTCCAGAAAGGATTTACTCGAATTCAGTCTTGTTCGTCTGCTAGAGCCCATCAAACATATGTTCATATTTGGCTGATAAAATCGGGGTTTCAATGTGTTATAATAGATATTCAGCATTCGAAGAAGTTTCTTTTGAACGAGTGTAGAACGACTTTGTTTCTACTTATTTGAAATCAGCGGCGTAGCCAGAAATTCGGTTTGGTGAAAATCGATCATACTGTCCAAACGGCATAATTCCGAAACCGTGATTTTTGAAGTTTTAAAATTATGCAGAATTAATTTTTCAGAAAATAGTAACAGAGTTCATGAATAAAATTCACCATACATACTTCTTGGACGATATTCCGCCAAAATTATTATATAAAATGATGCGCTGTTTAACGTTTGTAAAACTCATCGAAGATACTAAACCTCCGAAATTGGCGGTTTCAAAATGATGTTATCTTGACCTTAAATTACTGTTTTTGAACATTTGACCTATACATATAATTGGTCATACAACAAAAATCAAATGCTCATCAAAATCGATCAGGACCTGCTAGAGTCGAATGGAAATCGTCATTTTTCATAAATTTCTCTACATTCGGAAAGTGTTATCCTCGTTATTAATCATATTACGTTTTCGTCTCAACTCGACGCATTCCAAAAATATAAATCTGTTTTAATCCACCTAGTGGTGCAATTGTGCTTTTCTCATTTGTCCAGACTACGATTCCATGGCTGGTTATGTTCAATACAATGGTGGAAATGAATATTACATGTTCAGTACGATATGCACATACATACAATGGATCGACAGCCACGATCTTGAGATACTATGTGATACTGAAACATCGCTTGAAACCAGCGGCGGATCATGGAAAAAGATCCGGGAGGTCCGGGTTCTGCCGGACTTGTTAAAATTTTTTGAACTAGTTTTAATTTTAAAGTAGCAACCCCTCACTGCATACTCCCTCCGGGCCGGTATGATTGACGATTTTTAGAGTGATTGCATAACCTTTCTATATGAGAAAGGCAAAAATGTACCAAAGTCCAAAAAAGTCAATTTTTGTCAAACATCTCAATGTTTCATGCATTTTAAATTCATTTGGCATCAAAAATACAAATTTGATCTTGAAAATTTTTCATTTCAGTTTATATGGGAATTTGCTGTGTAATTGCACTCTTCAACTCGTAACTCCGGAACCGGAAGTCCAGTCAATAAAAAATTCAATTGCAGCCGATGGGAAGGTTGTACCTTTCATTTGAGACCAACTTTGTGCAAATCGATCCAGCCTTCTCTGATTAACAGAGGTCATATTTTTTCCACATACACACATACATACACACACAGACATTTTCCGATCTCGACGAACTGAGTCGGTTGGCATATGACACTCGGCCCTCCGGGTCGGGATTAGATTGACGAATTTTAGAGTGTTTGAAAAAGGCAAAAACATTTTTAGCAAATGTTGAAAGTTATACATTTTTTTGGTGAGCAGTTCTATGTTTCATAGACATTAAATCAATTTTAACTTCACTTACTATTAAATAAAGACCCTTATTACAGTACATCGCTACAAAAACGAGCTCAATTTGAAAATAAATCTGAGGATTATGATTGATTACAGAACTCTGGAATTTTCTATTGGAATGTTTTCAGGCAGGAATTTGATATTGATGCTATTAGACAACTGTGAAATCAAGACTACTAGATCAATTACATATCAAGACCCCATTCCGACAATTTATCAAAAGTCCTCATGATGTTTACAACAACAGGTAATCAATCTACGGATCAGATAATTGTTATTGTAATATTGAATTAAATCAGTCTGCATCAATAAATTTTCAACTTCAATCCAATTCTTTTTTGTGTGGGGGGGGGGGGGAGTTGTATGGTGTTAAACCCCAAAACCTTCTCTTGGCTACGCCGTTGCTTGGAGTTATTTACTTCGCTTTTCATTTTCCGATATGTTTCAGATCGATCCGATGGTCATAAGTTAGAAAAATTGCAGTCAGAAGGTTCGCACAAATGAACATTTTTGTACTGATAAGTTATCAAGTTCCTTCCAGACAACTTGGAAGTGTTCGGTGATTATTTCTAGCGGTTGTAGATAGTAAAATGAAATACAAAATTCGTTTTATCGAAATAATGTTTGGCTTATTTCAATGGATTATTACTATATTGAACAATAAATAGGCGACAAAGAGTAATCAACAAACAACAAGCCATAACTTTTAAAGTATTCAAAACAGATATTTAAAGTCTTTAGCAAAGTTATTCGCAAAAGTAAGAGCTACAAATTTGCTAAAGGCATCATTTCGATATAATCACTTCCAAGAAAATTTGTGAAAATATCTCACTCATAAGGGGATTAATCAGCAAAAGCACAATACCAAAAGAAAGGGCATATTGCCTCCATTATTTTCTCCGAAGATACTATTGACCTAAAATAAGCCGTTTTGGCGTTAATAATAGATTACATGTTTTTGGTCATATTTCTGGCAATGGGAAATGATAAAAATCTTTCGTCCGCATTTAATGTTAAATATCTCTTTTGATAATAGTCCGATTTCAACAATCTATAGCTTGTTCGAAAGGTATTCGTTGAAGCTGTCGAAAAACATATAAATTGTTAATCTATATTGTCAATTTCGACAGATAATTAAAAAAAAACTGCAAAAAATGCCATTTTTACGCATTCAAACATTCATATCTTGGAAACTAAACATCAGAATCAAAAACAAATTAATAGCGTTCATACTGTTTTTTAGTTCTTTCATTTAAAATTGGTTTGGATAAGATCGGTTCAGCCATTGCTGAGAAACACGAATGAGAATTAGTCCGTTACACACACACACACACACAAACACACACACACAGACATTGTCCCAAATCGTCGAGCTGAGTCGATTGGTATATAAGACTCGGCCCTCCGGGCCTCGGAAAAAATCTTGAAAGTTTGAGCGAATTCTATACATTTCTTTTATAAGAAATGTAAAAAGCGCGCGCAAAAATTCAACCGGGTCGGGGTGACGAACCTCCGCACAAAGCGCAAAATGAAAAACCGACACATATATCCTACATGATCCCTACACAAATGGTACGCAGTGGGTCTAGCGCTCGTTTTTTATTATCATAATGTAAAGCTATGTTTCTATTGATGATAGTTTTTATTCATTCTTTAATAAAAACGAACGTTATTAAATTAGTTAGCATAAGTAAACCAATATGATAGTATGATAAAGTCTTGCATCATATCAATTATTGCGACTGTAGGTAATTATTAGCATGACTATAAATAAATTAGAATCATTTTCTTTACCCTGTGGTGCAAACGGTAAGGCACACTTCGTACCTGGGATAGGACGGATCATTAGTGTCAAGACTCCTAACGACTGTATTCGAAAACATGTAGTAGAATGATTAGATTTTTGGAAGAAACTATTGGTTTTTATGCTTTCGCCAAAATGTGCGCGAAAGAAATTTGAACTAAAACCACGACCAGAATGAAATCTAAGTGCGAATACTGGAGAGACACCGGCTAAATTTATGTTGATCGGTGAAAAGTTGTCGGAAGCACAAATCTGGAGGTTGGTTGTGGCAGAAAATGTAATTAAGTTGTTTCGATAATGGTTAAAATGAACAGGACGATTTCTAATATCGTTCCAACTTATTGATTTAATATGTATCGAAAAAAGATGAATATTTTAGATTATTTCATTCAGATAACATATAAACTTTATGTGCCTCTCGTTTCGTACTAAGACGATAAACTAATGCCGTTTTTGCTGACCCCAAACCTGCGTAAAGTTGCAACCCAAATCGCTGTCATTTCGACCATTTTGACAGCAGCGTCTAAAGAGCTTTACACCTATTGTATTGCGTTTTTGGTGTACAACGAGACGCACTTGAAGACAGACTAGCCGTAATACGAATAAGACGATGCTCCTTTTATTCCTGTAGCAAAACACATTCTCAAGAGGAAAATGTTGATAGAGCCCTAATTCAAGCTATTTGTGGATGTGTTAAAATTAATTGGTACGAAGTAAACGATGTTCATTTTGTACCGAACGATGTAGTCCCTCAAAATATTTAGGAAGTATGTTCTATTTAAAAATGTTGAATCATTCTTTTTGCCTTTCTCATATAGAAAGGATATGCTCTGAAAACCGACGTTTTAACCGTTTTATACCATTCGACTCAGTTCGTCGAAATTGACAAATGTGTATGTGTGTGTTTTCAAAACTCACTCACTTTTCTCAGAGATGGCTGAACCGAATCGCTCAAACTTGATTCAAATTAAAGGCATAACGCTCCCATAAGCTGCTATTGAATTTATTGTCGATCGGACTTCCGGTTCCGGAGTTACGGGGTGAAGAGTGCGGTCACCCAGCAACTTCCCATATAAAAAGGTAACACCATGATGTCCAAATGGTGTAACACATATTAAAAAGGATGCAATATAACTCAGATTTGCGGGCCTAGGTTACTAATGATCATTCTAAGCATCTTTGACCACATTGGCCACCTATTACGGTTCTTGATGCCCCCCGGTACTTTCTAAGTTCGTAAGTTAATGTCACACCTTTTTCACAAGGAATTCTTGACCGATTTTTATAAACTTGGTTTCAAATGAAAGATACTATACTCCCATGGACTGTCATTGAATTTTATTAAATCTGACATTTGGCTCCGGAGTTACAGGTTGGTTATTGCGACCACATAGGAATTTCCCATATAAACCGGTAGCATCGTAATACTTCAAAGGTTAAAAATCAATTTCTATTTGTAAGTCTAGATCACATCATTTCGTTTTGCAAGGCTAGATCACTGATGGCCAATCAAAGATTCTTGGAATATAATGTTCACTATCGACAGTTCCGGAATTTTCGGGTTCTGGACGACCGATTTTCATAAACCAAATCTCTAATGGAGGGTATAATATGCGGTTGGGTGTTGCATACTCCATCAGGTCCCTCTCAACTTCCCCTCACACCATCTCTTTCTACATCACAACCCCCCCTCCCTCCCCTTTGACCTATATTCTCTTCATCCGCCATATACATTTTCAGAGAATTTCGTCCAATAGCCATAAATTATAACTGAATTTGGAGTCGCTCAGCTCAAATTTGATATCGAAAAGATCGGATCCATTCATCTTATAGTGATGATTTAATTTTGTCACACATTTTATGATATAAGTTTTGCCAATAGTTAGTAATGAATACGAATGAGAACATCAATAAACTATCCGATTTCATTATCGTCAATTCGGTTTTTGCAGATTAGATTTTAACGTACTTTAGTGAACTGTAACTTTTTTTTACTACAAATTTTATATTAGATGATTGAATCTATCGACATTCTTACTATGACTTTCAGCTATCAACTCGGTATCGGTTGTGGTTTTAATCGACGATTTTATTGTTTGTTTAGACTAGCCTCAATTCGGTTGATTTCTTAGCTGTATTTTCGATTTAGGTATAACACTTATCTTTAGAAAAAGCTATTATTTTGCTATTATTCGATTCAATTCGTCGAGACCGCAAAATGTCTGTGGGTGCATGTGTGTGTCAAATAAAGCCGCTCAATTTTCCCAGAGACGGCTGAACCGATTTTCACAAACTTAATTCAAATGAACGGTTCTAACGCTCCCACTAGCTGCTATTGTATTTTTTATTGATGCTACTGCCGGTTCCGAAATTACGGGTCATAGCAAAATGTAAACTTGCACAATAAAGATGTCCAAATGATGCAATACATTTTGAAACGGATTTAATATTACTTGGCCTAGATCACTAAAAACCAGTCAAAGTAACTTTGGCCATATTGGCCACTTCTTAGGAGATAGCGCAGTTGTTAAATTGATTGCCTTGTACGTAGCTCACCTGGGTTCAATTCGGACACCCGCACATAAAGTTAGAGATTTTTCTAAAGAGATTTCTTTAACCCGACAAAGAGGCGAATTTATTTTTTCACATTTTGAATATATTAAAGCAAGGTTACAGTGCTGGAATATTTTTTATGTTGTATCGAAGAGGAAAAATCTATCTCAAAACTATGAATACAATCCGATATAAAAGAGTGGTAACAATAGTTTTACCTTTCTCATAGAGAAAGGTTATGCAATTGCTACAAAAACCGACTTTCTAACCGAGGCCTGGAGGGCCGAGTCTCATATACCATTCGGTTTACTACGTCGAGGTCGGAAAATGTCTGTGCGTGTGTATGTATGTATGTAGGTATGTTTGTGTGTATGTCAACAAAATATCCACATCGGTTTTTCTGGGATGGCTGAAACGATTTTTCCAAACTAAGATTCAAATGAAAGGTATAATATTCCCATCGGCAGCTATTGAGTTTCATTTTGATCCGACGTCTGTTTCCAGAGTTACTAGTTGAAGAGTACGGTTACATAGAAAATCTCTAAATAATTTGTCGACATCGGTTTCTCGGAATTTTCTAAACCGATTTTCGCTAACTTGATTTTAAGGTGATTTTTTGAGTCTAATCGCTTGAATTCGTAGTCCTATGTCACTAACTGCTATTCAACGTCTGTTTGGCCACATTTACCACCAAATAGATGGTTCTGGAAGTCTCAGGAAAAGTGACCATGTTTCAAAATTAACAGTCACATCGACTTATCGGAGATGATTGTCCGATAAACACAAACTTAATTTTAAATCAAAGGCATCCCCATAGGTTGCTATAACGTTTTGTTTGGATTGCATATATGGTTCCGGAAATATAGACTGAATTGTTCGGCCATACATGAAATTCCAATGTCAGCAGGAATCTGAAATTTTTCAAAAGGGGAGAGTACATGAAATTTTAAAAACCGGAGTCGTTTTTTTGCTGATAAATGTTTAAAAAATTCATGATTTCATGTGATCTCGAAAAAACGTTGACAAAATCTACGACTTTTTTACTGAATTTTGCAACTTTTTTACGTTTCCAATATATAAAGGTTTTGCTGTTGCTACAAAAACCATCCGGGTCGCATATACTTTTCGAATCGGAAAATGTCTGTGTGTATGCATATGTGTGTATGTGCGGACATTTATATCGGTTTCATTATTCCCATTGGCTGTTATTGAATTTTAATTTGATCCTACCTCCTGTAACGGGTTTCTTTCAAAGCGGTGTATCAAGAGATTGACTTTAATTATATTGATATTAGAAGTGCATGTTATGTAAAAATATCTGAGGAATACGATGAAATTAGAATTTTCAAAATTAAAATATACGTATAGCGAGTAAAATGAACTATTAATTTTTACCTGGAAAAATAGTATAGTTGGCAGCACCGCTGCTAAAAATAATATTTTTCTAGACTCCATGAACATCTTGCGGTTGTATAGTAAATAGAACTGGAGATATAGTCAAAAGAAAATCGAGAGTTTTAGCAATTTGTCAAAACGGAGGTAGCTCCCATGGACCGAGGGGTGATTTTATTAACACAACAAATTCGATTTCTATATATTGGCGCTAGATGAATAATTTCTCCAAAATTGGTTCAAATCTGTGAAGGTCGACTTCAAGTTTCAATCCTTTTATGATCACTTCGCGCGAAATGGCCCATATATATTATTTAGAACTGGTAATTCAGATTTTAGCAAGAGATATTATTGGATTAAGCAAACGAATCTAGAAAATACATTTAAATTGTCGATGTCGTGATAGCCCTCGTCACAAGCGCACAGACTACTCTCTGCAAGCCCCATACGTCGCACATGCTCATCTAACGTGTAGTGATTGAACATAAGCCGGGACATTACACGAAAAAAGTCTCGACCCACATTACTATTGATTACTACAAGTAATAAAGGTTTATGGAAACAGGTAATTTGGTATCCATATCCATATACCGGTAGTATTTGATTTATCTTGAATTATGGTCACTTCGCTCCAAGCTTCAGAAGCTGATAGGAGTAAACATTTAGTACAAATGCATATTTCGTGGCTATAAATGACCTAGAACTAATAAACTGAGAATGTTGATCATTGTTGTCTGTAAAGAAGTAGCATGGGTCGATTGAAATGAAGTATAATTGAAAACACATGGAACGCGTTCTAGACGGACTCCTTCAGCAATTTTACTTTCAATTGACTGATTATTTTATGAAGAAGCGTAAATGTGTTCTAGACATGAGAAGCCAGTCAACCGCAAAATATGACCTTCGTCGATTCAAACGATATTTTGCAGTTGTGTTCGGTTTATGAATCTCCATGATTTTCTTTGTCAATTGCATTTTGATACAAGAGCAATTTTTCAATAGGGCGTAGACGTTTCTAGGTGAATTAATTTCAACAACAAAAATTCGACTATTGTATTTTATACAGCAAAGCTATCTGAGAACGAGTTACATGGAATGAATACTTCTGTACGAAAAAAATACACGAAAAAATGTTGTCAGTTTTCACTAAAACAAAAATTTATGTTAAAAATTTAAATTGCAAAAGCTTCCCATTTTTTAATTTTTGATATTTTGCTAACAAAAATCTAAAGAGTAAAGAAACATTTTGAATGCTTTTGTATGATGGAGAACTTATCGCTAAAAAGTATTTCTAACAATGACTTTATACATGTTTTTTTTTAATTTCAACTAATTGACATACAAAACTGTAATTTTTTTACAGAATACAATTCTAAGTATCATTTTAAATCAAAATGCAAAATTCCTTTAAAATGCGATAGTTGTCGAGATATTTGGAATTTTGCTCCAACAAAAACAATTAATTCGTGTAATTATGCCTTTTTTAAAGTTATTCGCGTTACCTCATTATAAAATAACAATAAGCTAATGTTTATCGTTTCAAAATCTCAATAAAGTTCTCAATAAAAAAAGTTTTCTTTGAAACTTTTCACATATTTTTATCATTCATACTATTAGCAGTCAAAAATACTATTTTCTTTCTGAATTTGATTGTATACGTATAAATCAAAATGCTAATAACAAACATTTTTTGAAATGTGGTAGTTCTGGGGATATTTAATTTTTTTTAACAACGCAATTGTTTTATTTAATTTCGACCTTTTCATAAGTAATTCGCGTTTCTACATTTACAACAATAGGTTTTAAAAAAGATGCATTATATTTCCTGTACCTTTCCCATTGATGTCAAGGCGATATTGTAAACCATTTGAAAGTTATTCGAAAACAATCAATATATTTTTCAACTATAAACTATATAGTTGAATAATATTTTGGTTGTTTTCCTATAGCTTGCAAATGGTTTACAAAATCGTTGTGATGTCAAAGATGTTATGTTGATGTGATATTACAGGGAATTTTTTAGGCCTTTTGAAAACCCAATTGTTGTTGATATAAAAAAGCGAATAACTTATGAAAAGGTCGTAATAAAATCAATTAATTGTTTTGTTTAAACAAAATTTAAAGTATTTCGAGAACTATTACATTTCAGAAAAAAAATTTATGAGCATTTTGATTTTAAATGGCGTTTAAAATTATATTCAAACAGAAAATTATGTTTTGACTGCAAATAGTATCAATATTTTTAATATGTCGACAGTTGTGGTTAGGAAAACATTTTTATTGAAATCTTCTCCATGAATACACAAAAAAAAATTTTTTACTCCTTTAAAGCGATAAAAATTATATTATTAACATTTTATGATGAGGTAACACGAATAATTTAAAAAAACCGGTTTTAATCCACCTAGAGGTGCAATTGGTGGTTTTTTTTTGGTTCAGTGTATTTTCACCGATTAGTTGTTTGTGTTGATCGCTCCAGTTATTTTTTTAATATTTGACGTGATTTGTGCCGTTTAATCGTCGTTTATCGTATCAGTCGATCTTAAATTTTGTTTGCGCCCTTGGTATTGTGAAGTTTTAAAGTGTTTTCTACAAATTTTGTTTTGTGTCGTGAAAAAGTCCAGTGAAAATCGAGATTGTTTACATCACCGGACCTGTGTGTAATTACCCACAAAAAATTCACGCGCTCATTTCGCCATCTGCACGCGAGTAGAGGAAAGTATTTCCCACCATAACTTGGCGCACAGTGAGACGAAAACGAAAAGTCGGATCTAGGGCGGGTAGAAAATCGGCATTATGACAAGTGCATGCGATCACTGCGCGAAAACCGTCAAATCGGACGATGACTTTATCGAGTGCATGGGATTTTGCAAAAATGTGGTGCATATGCAGTGCGGTAAACAACTCAACAAGCCGTTCTTGAAAAAACTTGCCGAAAATCCAAATTTATTTTGGATGTGCAATGAATGTGTCAAGTTGATGAAGTTTGCTCGCTTTCGCGACACCGTTTCCTCGCTTGGATGTGTTATCGCTGCTATCGCTGGGAAAACGGATGACGTCTGTGCTGAACTAAAGGCAGAGTTATCAAAAAATAACCAGCAAATTTCGCACCTCGCCAGAAAGGTTTCAACAGCCACTCCAGTCCGGCCAAATTCCGGTACATCTCGACCACCTCAGAAACGTCGTCGCGAGGATGGTCCTGATCCGAGCAGTATTCTTGTCGGCGGTCGAAAGCTAGTCGATAATAGCAACATTCTCACGGTTCCTCCTCCCACTCCGTTGCTCTGGATGTATCTTTCCCGCTTTCATCCCAGCGTTAGCAAGGAGACAGTCAAAAAATGTCCAAAGAAGGGCTAAACTGCAACGAGGAAATAAAGGTCATTCCGCTTGTTAAAAAAGGCATAGACGTCAGTACTCTGAACTTCATATCTTTCAAAGTTGGAGTTCACCCAAAGTACCGTGAAGCAGCTCTTAACCCTGACACATGGCCGCAAGGCATATTGTTCAGGGAATTTGAGGATAGCCGTACCCAGAACATTTGGTGCCCACCGACTGATTTTCCTACGCCTTCGGAAGTCGCATGTATTCCGCTAAGTCAACCCGGCCCATCAACCCTACAGAGGACTCCGCTACGATTGGCAATGCCACTATACCAAGCTACACCGCCATTGTGAAGGAGTGTCGACGCTGATCGCATACTGGGACGCAATGCAGTTGGTACAATGGAAGCCCTCGATCCCCCCGCTACAGTCGAGCCCTTGCAGCCAGCGTTCAGCAGTCGTCCCGGTCCTGTATGTGTGGGTGGAGAAGGGGTCTTCCAAGCCGCCTTTCTCGGCAAGTATTATACAAATTGTAACGATACAACGGTTAAACCGATTCACGCTTCTAGTTCATCGTCCAACACTCGCCGTAAGCTACTACCGTCCCGTTCCTGCTCTCCGCATCGCTCCATCGGGGTTCAACGCATACTGGGACGCACCGCAGTTGGCACTATGGAAGCCCTCAAGCCCCCCGCCACAGTCGAGCAATTGCAGCCAGCGATCATCAGTCGTCCCGGTCCTGTGTGTGGGATGGGTGAAAGGGTCTTCCAACCCGCCACAAATGGCAAGTATACATCTGATCCGAACACTTCAAGCGCTGATGTATTCTTCGCTTCCAGTAATTTGCCTTTTGCTCTAACATCTTGTGACGAGATGTCAACTATTTCTGTCGCCGATGATGATCGCTGCATTCTGGAGCGCGATGCAGTTGATTCGCCCTCTGCAGAACCTGATCCGTCATCCAATAACATCGAGATTTACTACCAGAATGTTGGTGGCTTAAATTCATCAACGGACAGCTATTTGCTCGCGACCACGGGCTGCTGTTATGACGTCATCGCCTTAACCGAGACGTGGCTCAACAACCGTACTCTGTCTCAGCAGGTGTTTGGTTCAACATTTGATGTCTTCCGCTGTGATCGCAATGCCCTCAACAGCCGCAAGACATCAGGTGGTGGTGTACTCATCGCCGTTCGCCATGGTATAAAAGCCCGAGTGATCAACGATGAGCGGTGGGAGAGCTCCGAGCAAGTGTGGATATCAGTGAAACTTGCCGATCGCAATCTCTTCCTGTGTGTCGTGTATTTTCCACCTGACCGAATTCGTGATTACAGCCTGATCGATGTACATCTTTCCTCCGTTTCTTTCATCACCTCGATCGCTGCCCCATCTGATGATATTGTTATACTGGGCGACTTTAACTTACCTGGCTTGACCTGGTGCCCAGCAAGTAATGGATTTCTACGATTGGATATCGAAAAATCTGTGCTTATCAACAATGCCAGTTGTATCTTGGACAACTACAGTAGCGCAACTCTTCGGCAAATTAATAATATCATCAACGAGAACGGACGTACATTGGACCTCTGCTTTGTAAGTGCCCGGGACTACGCTCCGTACTGCTGCGCCGCTCCGACACCTTTAGTTCAGCATGTGCGCCATCATCCCCCACTACATCTTGTACTCGCTGGTAACCTAGGAGTGAGTTTTGAAGACGTCTCAAGCTCTATCGTCTACGATTTTAAAAACGCTGACTACGACAGCATCGTTAGCACGCTGTTGGATATAAACTGGGACGAAAATCTTAACAATGATGACGCGAACGAAGCAGCGATGACGTTTTCTAATATTCTTAACTACCTAATCGACCGTCATGTGCCAAAACGAACAGTCAGCACAAATCAACACCCTCCCTGGCAATCAACAGTGCTTAGACGATTAAAAACTGCCAAACGAGCCGCATTTAAAAAGTTCTCGAAGCATAAGACACTTGCATTACGAAACCACTACTTTCAACTCAACCACGAATACAAACAGCAAAGCAGACGTGCCTTTTTTAGATATCAGCGAAACGTCGAACGTCAACTGAAATCCAAGCCCAAGTCGTTTTGGAAATATGTGAACGAGCAGCGAAAAGAATCCGGGTTACCATCTTGTATGTCATTAAATGGAGTTTTAGGCACCGACACTAAGGAAATTTGCCAATTGTTTTCCGACAAATTTTCAAGCGTTTTTTCCGACGAGAACCTTTCCCCACAACAAGTCGCTGCCGCTTCAAATCTAACTCCTTCTCTAGGACGAACCATCAACCGAATTTGTGTCGATAATGCTGCCATTCTTGCAGCAAATTCCAAGCTGAAAGCATCTAGTTCCCCGGGTCCAGATGGCGTTCCTTCGATTTTTGTCAAAAAGTGCATCAGCGGGCTTCTTGAACCACTTCGGCGAGTCTTTGTGCTATCACTCAATACTGGAACATTCCCTTCCTGCTGGAAAGCAGCGCACATGTTTCCAGTTCACAAAAAAGGAAACAAATCGAACATTGACAATTATCGAGGAATCTCGTGTTTAAGTGCAGTATCAAAACTATTCGAGCTGGTTGTCTTAGACCCTCTTTTCTTTCACTGCAAACACTACATTGCAGACGATCAACACGGATTTATGCCTAAACGATCGACAACGACTAACCTGCTCTCGTTCACAACATATGCAATGGATGGATTCGCTGACGGATTGCAAACCGATGCTATTTACATGGATCTATCTGCGGCCTTCGACAAAATCAATCATGATATCGCAATAGCGAAGCTGGACAAACTCGGTATTCATGGACAACTTCTGCGCTGGTTTCGTTCCTACCTCGATGGAAGGCAACTTCAAATCAGCATTAAGGACTGTCTATCTACACCATTCTTCGCTACATCCGGCATCCCACAAGGAAGCCATCTCGGTCCAGTGATATTCCTCCTCTACTTTAATGACGTCAACATCAAATTACAAGGACCCCGCCTTTCTTTTGCCGACGACATGAAAATTTTTCAACAAATACGGGATAAAACCGATGCCGAGCTTCTTCAGAGGGAATTGGACAGCTTTAGTACGTGGTGTGATCTAAACAGAATGGTTTTAAACCCGAGCAAATGCTCAATCGTTACGTTCACGCGGAAACGCCATCCGATTCAGTTTAACTACCATCTCTTCGACTCGAGTATTCCAAGACACTCTAACGTCAAGGATCTCGGAGTCATCATGGATTCGGCACTAACGTTCAAACCACATACATCATCCATTGTGTATAAGGCTTCAAGACAGCTTGGGTTCATCTTCCGAATAGCGAAAAACTTTAAGGACGTATACTGTTTAAAATCTCTCTATTGTGCGCTGGTTCGCTCAACACTGGAATATTGTTCTGCTGTTTGGAACCCTTACTACCAGAACGGTGTCGACAGAATCGAGGCCGTCCAACGCCGGTTCATACGCTTTGCACTCCGACATCTTCCTTGGCAAAACAGATTTCAGCTGCCGAGCTACGAAAACCGTTGTCAGTTAATACAGCTCGATACTCTAAGCATCCGGAGGGACTGCTCTCGAGCCCTGTTCGTCTCGGACTTACTGTCTGCCAGGGTGGATTGCCCTACAATCCTCGGACGCCTCGATCTTCAAGCTCGCGTTCGAGCTCTGCGCAATAACTCTCTTCTGCGAGTCCCATTCAGGAGAACTAACTATGGGCGCCAGGGCGCTGTTACCGGACTCCAGCGTGTGTTTAACAGTGTGGCGACGGCGTTTGACTTCAACCTGACAAGGAATTCGATAAAAACTAAAATAATTCGTATTCTGAAATGTAATTAGTTTAAGTAACCACCATTGGGGCCAAGGGGTCTGTTGGTGACGGTACAACAAATAAACAAATTGTGACATGTTTTTAAATTTCATCTAGTTGACATACAAAACAGTTATTTTATTACAGAATATAATTCTAAGTATCATTTTAAATCAAAATTCATTTAATAAAAATCTTCCAAAATGAGATAGATTTCGAGATATTTGGAATTTTGCTCCAACAAAAACAATAAATTCGTGTAATTATGCCTTTCTAAAATATCAACATTCTAATGTTTGTCGTTTTAAAGACGTAATTTTTACATTTCTTATAAAAGAAATGTATAGAATTCGCTCAAACTTTCAAGATTTTTTCCGAGGCCCGGAGGGCCGAGTCTTATATACCAATCGACTCAGCTCGACGATTTGGGACAATGTCTGTGTGTGTGTGTGTCTGTGTGTGTGTGTATATGTAACGGACAAATTCTCATTCGTGTTTCTCAGCAATGGCTGAACCGATCTTATCCAAACCAATTTTAAATGAAAGAACTAAAAAACAGTATGAACGCTATTAATTTGTTTTTGATTCTGATGTTTAGTTTCCAAGATATGAATGTTTGAATGCGTAAAAATGGCGTTTTTTGCAGTTTTTTTGAATTATCTGCCGAAATTGACAACATAGATTAACAATTTATATGTTTTTAGACAGCTTTAACGAATACCTTTCGAACAAGCTATAGATTGTTGAAATCGGACTATTATCAAAATAGATATTTAACATGAAATGCGGACGAAAGATTTTTATCATTTCCCATTGCCAGAAATATGACCAAAAACATGTAATCTATTATTAACGCCAAAACGGCTTATTTTAGGTCAATAGTATCTTCGGAGAATTTAATGGAGGCAATATGCCCTTTCTTTTGGTATTATGCTTTTGCTGATTAATCCTCCTATGAGTGAGATATTTTCACAAATTTTCTTGGAAGTGATTATATCGAAATGATGTCTTCAGCAAATTTGTAGCTCTTACTTTTGCGAATAACTTTACTAAAGACTTTAAATATCTATTTTGAATACTTTAAAAGTTATGGCTTGTTGTTTGTTGATTACTCTTTGTCGCCTATTTATTGTTCAATATAGTAATAATCCATTGAAATAAGCTAAACATTATTTCGATAAAACGAATTTTGCATTTCATTTTACTATCTACAACAGCTAGAAATAATCACCGAACACTTCCAAGTTGTCTGGAAGGAACTTGATAACTTATCAGTACAAAAATGTTCATTTGTGCGAACCTTCTGACTGCAATTTTTCTAAGTTATAACCATCGGATCGATCTGAAACATATCGGAAAATAGTAACAAAGCGAAATAAACAACTCCAAGCATCGGCGTAGCCAAGAGAAGGTTTTGGGGTTTAACACCATACAACCCCCCCCCCCCCCCACCACACAAAAAAAATTATTGGATTGAAGTTGAAAATTTATTGATGCAGACTGATTTAATTCAATATTACAATAACAATTATCTGATTCGTAAATTGATTGTCGGAATGGGGTCCTGATATGTAACTGATCTATTGGTCTTGATTTCACAGTTGTCTAATAGCATCAATATCAAATTCCTGCCTGAAAACATTCCAATAGAAAATTCCAGAGTTCTGTAATCAATCATAATCCTCAGATTTCTTTTCAAATTGAGCTCGTTTTTGTAGAGATGTACTGTAATAAGGGTCTTTATTTAATAGGAAGCGAAGTTAAAATTGATTTAATGTCTATGAAACATAGAACTGCTCACCAAAAAAATGCATAACTTTCAACATTTGCTAAAAATGTTTTTGCCTTTCTCATTCACTCTAAAATTCGTCAATCTAATCCCGACCCGGAGATCCGTGTGTCATATGCCAATCGACTAAGTTCGTCGAGATCGGAAAATGTCTGTGTGTGTGTGTATGTGGAAAAAAAATGTGACCTCTGTTTCTCAGAGATGGCTGAACCGATTTGCACAAAGTTAGTCTCAAATGAAAGGTACAACCTTCCCATCGGCTGCTATTGAATTTTTTTATTGATTGGACTTCCGGTTCCGGAGTTATGAGTTGAAGAGTGCAATCACACAGCAAATTCCCATATAAACTGAAATGAAAAATTTTCAAAATCAAATATGTATTTTTGATGCCAAATGACTTTAAAATGCATGAAACATTGAGATGTTTGACAAAAATTGACTTCTTTGGACTTTGGTAAATTTTTGCCTTTCTCATATAGAAAGGTTATGCAATCACTCCAAAAATCGTCAATTATACCGGCGGAGGGAGTATGCAGTGAGGGGTTGCTACTTTAAAATTAAAACTAGTTTAAAATTTCTTAACAAGTTGAAAATTTTCGGCAGGACCTGGACCTCCCGGATCTTTCTCCATGAACCGCCGCTGGTTTCAAGCGATGTTTCAGTATCACATAGTATCTCAAGATCGTGGCTGTCGATCCATTGTATGTATGTGCAAATCGTACTGAACATGTTATATTCATTTCCACCATTTTATTGAACATAACCATCGTAGTCTGGACAAATGAGACAAGCACAATTGCACCACTAGATGGATTAAAACAGGTTTTTATTTTGGGAATGCGTCGAGTTGAGACGAAAACGTAATATGATTAATAACGAGGATAACACTTTCCGAATGTAGAGAGAAATTTATGAAAAATGACGATTTCCATTCGATTCTAGCAGGTTCTGATCGATTTTGATGAGCATTTGATTTTTGTTGTATGACCAATTATATGTATAGGTCAAATGTTTAAAAACAGTAAATAAGGTCAAGATAGCATCATTTAGAAACCGCCAATTTCGGAGGTTTAGTATCTTCGATGAGTTTTACAAACGTTAAACAGCGCATCATTTGATAAAATAATTTTGACGGTATATCGTCCAAGAAGAATGTATGGTGAATTTTCTCAGGTTAATATTCATAACTACAATAAAGTCTCAACAAATTCGCTAAAGACACGAACTCTGTTACTATTTTCTGAAAAATTAATTCTGCATGATTTTAAAGCTTCAAAAATTACGTTTTCGGAATTATGCCGTTTGGACAGTATGATCAATTTTCACCAAACCCCCACCAAACCGAACTTCTGGCTACGCCGCTGACTTCAAATAAGTAGAAACAAAGTCGTTCTACACTCGTTCACAAGAAACTTCTTCGAATGCTGAATATCTATTATAACACATTGAAACCCCGATTTTATCACCAAATATGAACATATGTTTGATGGGCTTTAGCAGACGAACAAGACTGAATATAATCAGAAATAGTTATCAGACTACATCAAGGGACGAGAAAAATATTTTAACAGCTTCAGTTTATTATAAAGAAAAAATTACCCGATTTAGTCAATGTCCCCATTTTGTCAGCCTAAAATACACCATGAGACTGATAAAAATGGGTCTTTATTGTATGTATTATTCGCTGTGTTTCACATTAATAGGTACATTTCATTTTTGGAGATTTTTTCATTGCATCGAACTACAACAATTTTTAGATAGTTTTCAAGGGGTTATTTTATAGACTTCTTCCAAAATTTGGCGAACCTATTCCAATTCGTATACCAATTAATTGGTATACTTAAGGGTTTATATGTTGCAGATAGAGAAAACACTGAAATTTTCAGCTTTTTTGTCCACAATATTACGAAAGCTTATTAAACAATTTTTCCTAATAAGTTTGTGAAAATTATAAACTATTTGAAATTTTTTAATAGCTTAATTTTTCATTTAACGTGAGTTTTTAATAAATAGTGACCATCGCTTCACAACGTAGTCTATTTTTCATGGCTTGCGGTGAGCATGATTTCTCGAATTGCTGAACTGAAAATTATGGAATAGAAATTAATTTTTAGTATTCTTTACAGGCCCGCTGGTGCCCTAAAACGATTTCGCTAGATTTTCAGAGCACTGTGCACCCAGTGCATTAACGCAAGTGACGGAAGGTTATCGAAAAGTTTCGTGAAAATTCCAGTAATGATAATGATTTTCCCAAACGGTTCGTTTTCGTGAGGTTTTTATTTGTTCTTTGGCATTAGGATTAGCGATAATAATTCAAATCAAGGATATTACTGGGAAGTCACCTTTAGAAAAAGTCGATGTCGAAGTAAAATTTGAAACTATGCACGCATGCACTTCAGAGATAGCGTGATATCAGGAGCTGCGATTTCATTTCAACGCTTTTTTTGTGAAAAGGGCGATACTTACAAATGTAAACATAGGGCTTTTTTCATACATGCGAATTAGGGCTTTGAAACGCAACAAATTAACCTAAAAATTTTGATTCCACGATATTGCTTTCTTAAACTACAGCAAAAAATACAACGGGCGAAACCGTATTTTTGTTTGTTTATTTAAAGTTTCGCCCGCGATACTTCAATGCTGATAGGTGAGACCGAAAAAGTAAACAATCGCCAAAGGGGCGATACTATCATTTTGTCAATTTCAATAGAAAAAACAAATTTTAATTTAATAATTTCTAATACTTTAAGAAGTTTTGGGTTTCGATCACTGAATCATGCAATCTAGAATGTAAAAACCACAATAGTTATTAAATAGGAAATAAAATCAAGTCTGGAAATATTCACTGTTGATTTTCTTTGAATGGTATCACTGCTAGTATCGCCCTTTTCAAGAAAAAGCGTTGATTTCTTAGTTCTCAGTCGCGTTGGAAATTTGAGTAAAGTATAAATCGATTCAACAACAAGAAATCGATTTTTTTGGCTCAGTACAATATATAACCCCTTTAGGAAAATTCAGTTTTCCCACCACAATATAGATATTTTATTAACAGAGCATTAACAATAATTCGTTGGTATGTCTATTTTATGGGCCATTTTTTCGCTTTCCCATTGATTTGGTTTGAGATTTCTAGCACTGATGTTATCCTATGCTGATTTGAGCGATTCTATGAATCCTGCCACTATCCCATGTAGTATGTGTAATCAAAAACATCGCGAAGCATCAAGTTCTAAATATTCTCAAACGATATAATATCCGAAGAGTGATAAGAGTTATAAGAAATGTCTCATCACACTGTTAGGTGGATTAAACACGTTTTTTTTGGTGTATTTGGATCATGGAGAAGCTTTCAAAATACATTTCTTTAATAGGATTCTTAACATTATTTTAAATCAAAATGCTCATTACATAAATTATTATTCAGTAATAAAATTACTGTTTTGTATGGCAATTAGTATGAAATTTGAAAACATGTGTAAAGTTATTGTTAGAAAAACTTTTTCACTGAAAAGTTCTCCATCACATTCCATCACAATCACATTCAAAATGTTTCTGTTCTCTTTAGGTTTTTGTAGAAAAAATATAAAAAATTATAAAAATTTTAAACCCATTTTTATGAGTTTTATATTTTTAATATAATTTTCTAATTTTGTGAAAAATGACATCTTTTTTTCAGTGTAATTTTATTCGTGAAGAAGTATTCATTCCCTGTAACTCGTTTTGCTGTATAAAATAGAATAACCGAACAATTTTTTTTTAAATTAATGCACGTAGAAACATCTACGCCCTTTTAAAAAATTGCACTTGAGTCAAAATAATCTTATTGGCTGTGGAAAATGTTTAGACTTTCATGCCTGTGAAACCTGTAAAGTTTCATCGGAATATAAAATAGTCGTCACGATTTTGGAGATTTTCGGACGGATCTTCGTGGAAGTGCTCACATACGACAATAGGTAAGATGACCGAATTCTTGCATCATATATTTAATAAATAATATAATATAAAATATATAAATATAATATATATATATATATATATATATATATATATATATATATATATATATATATATATATATATATATATATATATATATATATATATATATATATATATATATATATATATATATATATATATATATATATATATATATATATATATATATATATATATATATATATATATATATATATATATATATATATATATATATATATATATATATATATATATATATATATATATATATATATATATATATATATATATATATATATATATATATATATATATATATATATATATATATATATATATATATATATATATATATATATATATATATATATATATATATATATATATAAATCAAAAGGCATCCCCATAGGTTGCTATAACGTTTTGTTTGGATTGCATATATGGTTCCGGAAATATAGACTGAATTGTTCGGCCATACATGAAATTCCAATGTCAGCAGGAATCTGAAATTTTTCAAAAGGGGAGAGTACATGAAATTTTAAAAACCGGAGTCGTTTTTTTGCTGATAAATGTTTAAAAAATTCATGATTTCATGTGATCTCGAAAAAACGTTGACAAAATCTACGACTTTTTTACTGAATTTTGCAACTTTTTTACGTTTCCAATATATAAAGGTTTTGCTGTTGCTACAAAAACCATCCGGGTCGCATATACTTTTCGAATCGGAAAATGTCTGTGTGTATGCATATGTGTGTATGTGCGGACATTTATATCGGTTTCATTATTCCCATTGGCTGTTATTGAATTTTAATTTGATCCTACCTCCTGTAACGGGTTTCTTTCAAAGCGGTGTATCAAGAGATTGACTTTAATTATATTGATATTAGAAGTGCATGTTATGTAAAAATATCTGAGGAATACGATGAAATTAGAATTTTCAAAATTAAAATATACGTATAGCGAGTAAAATGAACTATTAATTTTTACCTGGAAAAATAGTATAGTTGGCAGCACCGCTGCTAAAAATAATATTTTTCTAGACTCCATGAACATCTTGCGGTTGTATAGTAAATAGAACTGGAGATATAATCAAAAGAAAATCGAGAGTTTTAGCAATTTGTCAAAACGGAGGTAGCTCCCATGGACCGAGGGGTGATTTTATTAACACAACAAATTCGATTTCTATATATTGGCCCTAGATGAATAATTTCTCCAAAATTGGTTCAAATCTGTGAAGGTCGACTATGATCACTTCGCGCGAAATGGCCCATATATATTATTTAGAACTGGTAATTCAGATTTTAGCAAGAGATATTATTGGATTAAGCAAACGAATCTAGAAAATACATTTAAATTGTCGATGTCGTGATAGCCCTCGTCACAAGCGCACAGACTACTCTCTGCAAGCCCCATACGTCGCACATGCTCATCTAACGTGTAGTGGTTGAACATAAGCCGGGACATTACACGAAAAAAGTCTCGACCCACATTACTATTTATTGCTACAAGTAATAAAGGTTTATTAAAACAGGTAATTTGGTATCCATATCCATATACCGGTAGTATTTGATTTATCTTGAATTATGGTCACTTCGCTCCAAGCTTCAGAAGCTGATAGGAGTAAACATTTAGTACAAATGAATATTTCGTGGCTATAAATGAGCTAGAACTAATAAACTGAGAATGTTGATCATTGTTGTCTGTAAAGAAGTAGCATGGGTCGATTGAAATGAAGTATAATTGAAAACACATGGAACGCGTTCTAGACGGACTCCTTCAGCAATTTTACTTTCAATTGACTGATTATTTTATGAAGAAGCGTAAATGTGTTCTAGACATGAGAAGCCAGTCAACTTCAAAATATGACCTTCGTCGATTCAAACGATATATTGCAGTTGTGTTTGGTTTATCCATGATTTTCTTTGTCAATTGCATTTTGATACAAGAGCAATTTTTCAATAGGGCGTAGACGTTTCTAGGTGAATTAATTTCAACAACAAAAATTCGACTATTGTATTTTATACAGCAAAGCTATCTGAGAACGAGTTACATGGAATGAATACTTCTGTACGAAAAAAATACACGAAAAAATGTTGTCAGTTTTCACTAAAACAAAAATTTATGTTAAAAATTTAAATTGCAAAAGCTTCCCATTTTTTAATTTTTGATATTTTGCTAACAAAAATCTAAAGAGTAAAGAAACATTTTGAATGCTTTTGTATGATGGAGAACTTATCGCTAAAAAGTATTTCTAACAATGACTTTATACATGTTTTTTTTTTTTTAATTTCAACTAATTGACATACAAAACTGTAATTTTTTACAGAATACAATTCTAAGTATCATTTTAAATCAAAATGCAAAATTCCTTTAAAATGCGATAGTTGTCGAGATATTTGGAATTTTGCTCCAACAAAAACAATTAATTCGTGTAATTATGCCTTTTTTAAAGTTATTCGCGTTACCTTATTATAAAATAACAATAAGTTTCAAAATTTCAATAAAGTTCTCAATAAAAAAAGTTTTCTTTGAAACTTTTCACATATTTTTATCATTCATACTATTAGCAGTCAAAAATACAATTTTCTTTCTGAATTTGATTGTATACGTCATTTTAAATCAAAATGCTAATAACAAACATTTTTTGAAATGTGGTAGTTCTGGGGATATTTAATTTTTTTTAACAACACAATTGTTTTATTTAATTTCGACCTTTTCATAAGTAATTCGCGTTTCTACATTTACAACAATAGGTTTTAAAAAAGATGTATCATATTTCCTGTACCTTTCCCATTGATGTCAAGGCGATATTGTAAACCATTTGAAAGTTATTCGAAAACAATCAATATATTTTTCAACTATAAACTATATAGTTGAATAATATTTTGGTTGTTTTCCTATAGCTTGCAAATGGTTTACAAAATCGTTGTGATGTCAAAGATGTTATGTTGATGTGATATTACAGGGAATTTTTAGGCCTTTTGAAAACCCAATTGTTGTTGATATAAAAAAGCGAATAACTTATGAAAAGGTCGTAATAAAATCAATTAATTGTTTTGTTTAAACAAAATTTAAAGTATTTCGAGAACTATTACATTTCAGAAAAAAAATTTATGAGCATTTTGATTTTAAATGGCGTTTAAAATTATATTCAAACAGAAAATTATGTTTTGACTGCAAATAGTATCAATATTTTTAATATGTCGACAGTTGTGGTTAGGAAAACATTTTTATTGAAATCTTCTCCATGAATACACAAAAAAAATTTTCACTCCTTTAAAGCGATAAAAATTATATTATTAATATTTTATGATGAGGTAACACGAATAATTTAAAAAAAACCGGTTTTAATCCACCTAGAGGTGCAGTTGTGACATGTTTTTAAATTTCATCTAGTTGACATACAAAACAGTTATTTTATTACAGAATATAATTCTAAGTATCATTTTAAATCAAAATTGATTTAATAAAAATCTTCCAAAATGAGATAGATTTCGAGATATTTGGAATTTTGCTCCAACAAAAACAATAAATTCGTGTAATTATGCCTTTCTAAAATATCAACATTCTAATGTTTGTCGTTTTAAAGACGTAATTTTTACATTTCTTATAAAAGAAATGTATAGAATTCGCTCAAACTTTCAAGATTTTTTCCGAGGCCCGGAGGGCCGAGTCTTATATACCAATCGACTCAGCTCGACGATTTGGGACAATGTCTGTGTGTGTGTGTGTCTGTGTGTGTGTATGTAACGGACAAATTCTCATTCGTGTTTCTCAGCAATGGCTGAACCGATCTTATCCAAACCAATTTTAAATGAAAGAACTAAAAAACAGTATGAACGCTATTAATTTGTTTTTGATTCTGATGTTTACTTACCAAGATATGAATGTTTGAATGCGCAAAAATGGCGTTTTTTGCAGTTTTTTAAACTTATCTGCCGAAATTGACAATATAGTTTAACAATTTATATGTTTTTAGACAGCTTTAACGAATACCTTTCGAACAAGCTATAGATTGTAGAAATCGGACTATTATCAAAAGAGATATTTAACATTAAATGCGGACGAAAGATTTTTATCATTTCCCATTGTCAGAAATATGACCAAAAACATGTAATCTATTATTAACGCCAAAACGGCTTATTTTAGGTCAATAGTATCTTCGGAGAATTTAATGGAGGTAATATGCCCTTTCTTTTGGTATTGTGCTTTTGTTGATTAATCCCCCTATGAGTGAGATATTTTCACAAATTTTCTTGGAAGTGATTATATCGAAATGATGACTTCAGCAAATTTGTAACTCTTACTTTTGCGAATAACTTTACTAAAGACTTTAAATATCTATTTTGAATACTTTAAAAGTTATGGCTTGTTGTTTGTTGATTACTCTTTGTCGCCCATTTATTGTTCAATATAGTAATAATCCATTGAAATAAGCTAAACATTATTTCGATAAATCGAATTTTGTATTTCATTTTTCTATCTACAACCGCTAGAAATAATCACCGAACACTTCCAAGTTGTCTGGAAGGAACTTGAGAACTTATCAGTACAAAAATGTTCATTTGTGCGAACCTTCTGACTGCAATTTTTCTAACTTATAACCATCGGATCGATCTGAAACATATCGGAAAATGAAAAGCGAAAAAATAACTCCAAGCAACGGCGTAGCCAAGAGAAGGTTTTGGGGTTTAACACCATACAACACCCCCCCCCCCCCACAACACCCAAAAAAATTTGGATTGAAGTTGAAAATTTATTGATGCAGACTGATTTAATTCAATATTACAATAACAATTATCTGATCCGTAGATTTATAACCTGTTGTTGTTAACATCATTAGGACTTTTGATAAATTGTCGGAATGGGGTCCTGATATGTAACTGATCTATTGGTCTTGATTTCACAGTTGTTTAATAGCATCAATATCAAATTCCTGCCTGAAAACATTCCAATAGAAAATTCCAGAGTTCTGTAATCAATCATAATCCTCAGATTTATTTCCAAATTGAGCTCGCTTTTGTAGAGATGTACACATAGAACATCGTCGCTGTTGTGCTATCTTATGACAAGCGCCATTTAGCACATTTCGAGAAAAACGATTTTTAAAGTTTGAGATTGAATATCTTGAAACTTATAAATGGTATAAACAATCCAAAGAAGACAATTGATGCTTCTATCTGTTCTGCATTAATCTCTCAAATATTACGAAGATCGGTTGCCTATGTTGCGAGTTTTTACTATGAATGTAAACAAAAGTCGCACTCACACGTGTCATAGGCGTGTATTGATGACAAAATTTGTATGACGTGTCATAATCGTGCATGGAAACTTTTCCATAGAAAAAAATCATCACTTTTTAACTTTTATTCATACCTTTGGGTTCATATGGTCTATAAACATTCGGTGAAATGCATTCTAAAGGAAATGAGTCAGGGAATCTAGAAAAAATGGTTATTTTTGATTACAGTGTTGCCAAATATATTTTATTTCCAGTTCAAAACTAAAACTGTGTTTTTCTCACAACTCGTATAATTTTCTTTCGAAAATGTTTACGCTATTGTGTTCCTCAGACATTTTCACACATAAAACCTCTAAAACTTCTAAAACTTCAATATAACTGTGATTTGAAGCAAAAAACTCACAATTTCTTATCATGTTTCTAGCTATATCTAAGTAACCAAGTAGAATTTCAAAATTCTGAAAACGCCACTTTGTAGAGATTTTTCAAACAAGTAATGTGGCATATCTAACTCAGTTTACCCCAAAATGGCGTTTGTCATAGGATAGCACAACAGCGACGACATAGAACTGCTCACCAAAAAAATGCATAACTTTCAACATTTGCTAAAAATGTTTTTGCCTTTCTCATACACTCTAAAATTCGTCAATCTAATTTCGACCCGGAGGGCCAAGTGTCATATGCCAATCGACTCAGTTCGTCGAGATCGGAAAATGTCTGTGTGTATGTATGTGTGTATATGTGTATGTGGAAAAAAATGTGACCTCGGTTTCTCAGAGATGGCTGGACCGATTTGCACAAAGTTAGTCTCAAATGAAAGGTACAACCTTCCCATCGGCTGCAATTGATTTTTTATTGATTGGACTTCCGGTTCCAGAGTTACGAGTTGAAGAGTGCAATCACACATCAAATTCCCATATAAACTGAAATAAAACATTTGCAAAATCAATTTTTTTTTTTTATTAATTCGTTTATTTGACACGGCTCATAGCGGTAGCTTAACGGAGCCATGGATCTTTTATACGTTTACAATACATGTAAAAATAAAAACACAAATAAGAATTAATTAATTGGATCTCGTGCCCGCAACTTTTTATTGCGAGCGGAGACCTTTTTTCGCGAGGTCTGTTGGCAAACAGTGTCAGGGGGGTCATTTAATTCTCCCTTCTTTTTCACGTCCCGGTCGAAGCTGGCTTGGTGTCCGGGATCAGATGTTCTCCCTTGCTTCTTGCACTTATTGTTGATCAGTGTAAATCCGTCGTCATTGTTACTGCATTCGTTGCCGATGTTGCTTACAGTTGCTTTTGGGGTGCTGCATGATTCTTTTGCGGTTGTCATAATGGTCTGAACAGCTGCCACAAATTTGGCCACCGTTTGTGGTTCAGGCATTGGTATTGAAAACTCTGTTTTAGGTTGGTTTACCGTAGATGAGTTGGCAATAGGTTGAGATGCATTTTCCTCTGCATCTTCCGCGCAAGGTTGTCCATGATGAGCTGTCTGATTACAATACTTGCACGTAGGAGTTTGCCCCTCATGGGTGCATAGCGTAGTTTGCATAATTGTAGTTCCGTGAGTATTGAGTTTTATTTCCAAGTAGGAGGGTATAGGCCTTTCAACCCGCATCCTCACTACAAAAACGCCGTTAGGAGTACCCGGGAAGAAGTTTCTCCAAGTATCAGGTGTAACAGATTCTACTTCTCCGTATTGCGACATGCATTTTGCAATTGGCTCAGGAGGGGTACGAGGTGATAGGTCATATAACCTTACATCTATATAATCATTCTCAATGTATACGGGAATCTTAATTCCAACGTTGTCACTTTCAACCACGTGTTTTAAATTGTTCTTCAAAACGAAACGCTCGGCTTGTGCTAACGTGCTGAATGATATTAACACTACATTGCGAAGATGATGATACTGAAGGTACAAGACTTCCGCAAGCCTAAGTTGCATTTTTACCTTCAGAAGGTATTCCACTTCACTAAAACTCGGTCGTTTTAAACAAAATTTAAAGTCAACGACCGCTGCGTTGGGTCGGAGTAGAGCTTTTTCGTCAAGAGTAGAGCTTTTTCGTCAACTTTACTCATGATGACAAGAATAATCCGATATTTCCTTTGTTCTCGAGACAATGCACACTAGATCGAGAGGCCTGTTGTTCACTGGGCTCGATTGTACGTCTGACTGCGGCAGAAGTAGAAAGTAGACTGCAAAATCAAATTTGTATTTTTGATGCCAAAGGACTTTAAAATGCATGAAACATTGAGATTTGATGTAAACTCGAAAAAAATAATGTTTGACAAAAATTGACTTTTTTGGTCTTTTGTACATTTTTGCATTTCTCATATAGAAAGGTTATGCAATCACTCTAAAAATCGACAATCATACCGGCCCGGAGGGAGTATGCAGTGAGGGGTTGCTACTTTAAAATTAAAACTAGTTTGCGATGTTTCAGTATCACATAGTATCTCAAGATCGTGGCTATCGATCCATTGTGTGTATGTGCAAATCGTACTGAACATGTAATATTCATTTCCACCATTGTATTGAACATAACCAGCCATGGAATCGTAGTCTGGACAAATGAGAAAAGCACAATTGCACCACTAGGTGGATTAAAACAGGTTTTTATTTTGGGAATGCGTCGAGTTGAGACGAAAACGTAATATGATTAATAACGAGGATAACACTTTCCGAATGTATAGAGAAATTTATGAAAAATGACGATTTCCATGCGACTCTAGCAGGTCCTGATCGATTTTGATGAGCATTTGATTTTTGTTGTATGGCCAATTATATGTATAGGTCAAATGCTCAAAAACGGTAATTTAAGGATAGCATCATTCTGAAACCGCCAATTTCGGAGGTTTAGTATTTTCGATGAGTTTTACAAACGTTAAACAGCGCATCATTTGATAAAATAATTCTGACGGTATATCGTCCAAGAAGTATTTATAGTCAATTTTCTCAGGTTAACATTCATGACTACAATAAATACTCAACAAATTCGCTAAAGACACGAACTCTGTTACTATTTTCTGAAAAATTAATTCTGCATAATTTTAAAACTTCAAAAATTATGGTTTCGGAATTATGCCGTTTGGACAGTAAGATCAGTTTTCACCAAACCCTCACCAAACCGAATTTCTAGCTACGCCGCTGACTTCAAGTAAGTAGAAACAAAGTCGTTCTACACTCGTTCACAAGAAACTTCTTCGAATGCTGAATATCTATTATAATACATTGAAACCCCGATTTTATCAGCCAAATATGAACACATGTTTGATGGGCTCTAGCAGATGAACAAGACTGAATTCAAGTAAATCCTTTTTTGAGCATGTTTCCTTATCATGAAGATGGAAATATGCAAAAATAAAAAAGTTCATCATAATCAGAAATAGTTATCAGACCACATCAAGGGACGAAAAGAATATTTTAACAGCTTCAGTTTATTATAAAGAAAAAAAATTGCCCGATTTAGTCAATGTCCCCATTTTGTCAGCCTAAAATACGCCATGAGACTGATGAAAATGGGTCTTTATTGTATGTATTATTCACTGTGTTTCACATTAATAGGTTCATTTCATTTTTGGGGATTTTTTATTGCTTCGAACTACAACAATTTTTAGGTAGTTTTCAAGGGACTATAGACTTCTTCCAAAATTTGGCGAACCTATTCCAATTCGTATACCAATTAATTGGTATACTTAAGGGTTTATATGTTGCAGATAGAGAAAAAACTGAAATTTTCAGCTTTTTTTCCTACACAATATTACGAAAGCAATTTTTCCTAATAAGTTTGTGAAAATTATAAACTATTTGAAATTTTTTAATAGTTTTATTTTTTATTTTACCGCGATTTTTTAATAAATAGTGACCAAATCAAGGATACTACTGGGAAGTCACCTTTAGAAAAAGTCGATGTCGAAGTAAAATTTGGAACTATGCACTTCAGAGATAGCGTAATATCAGAAGCTGCGATTTCATTTCAACGCTTTTTTGTGAAAAGCGCAATACTTACAGTTGTAAACATAAGGCTTTTTTCATACATGCGAATGAGGGCTTTGAAACGCAACAAATTTACCTAAAAATTTGGATTCTACGATACTGCTTTCTTAAACTACAGCAAAAAATACAACGGGCGAAACTGTATTTTTGTTTGTTTATTTAAAGTTTCGCCCTCCACGCTCTATGCAAACAAACAGGGCGATACTTTTTTTTGCTAGCAGTTTAGAGGCGAAACTATCCCATGTAGTATGTGTAATCAAAAACATCCCGAAGCATCAAGTTCTAAATATTCTCAAACGATATAATATCCGAAGAGTGATAAGAGTTATAAGAAATGTCTCATCACACTGTTAGGTGGATTAAACACGTTTTTTTTGGTGTATTTGGATCATGGAGAAGCTTTCAAAATACATTTCTTTAATAGGATTCTTAACATTATTTTAAATCAAAATGCTCATTACATAAATTATTATTCAGTAATAAAATTACTGTTTTGTATGGCAATTAGTATGAAATTTGAAAACATGTGTAAAGTTATTGTTAGAAAAACTTTTTCACTGAAAAGTTCTCCATCACATTCCATCACAATCACATTCAAAATGTTTCTGTTCTCTTTAGGTTTTTGTAGAAAAAATATAAAAAATTATAAAAATTTTAAACCCATTTTTATGAGTTTTATATTTTTAATATAATTTTCTAATTTTGTGAAAAATGACATCTTTTTTTCAGTGTAATTTTATTCGTGAAGAAGTATTCATTCCCTGTAACTCGTTTTGCTGTATAAAATAGAATAACCGAACAATTTTTTTTTAAATTAATGCACGTAGAAACATCTACGCACTTTTAAAAAATTGCACTTGAGTCAAAATAATCTTATTGGCTGTGGAAAATGTTTAGACTTTCATGCCTGTGAAACCTGTAAAGTTTCATCGGAATATAAAATAGTCGTCACGATTTTGGAGATTTTCGGACGGATCTTCGTGGAAGTGCTCACATACGACAATAGGTAAGATGACCGAATTCTTGCATCATATATTTAATAAATAATATAATATAAAATATATAAATATAATATATATATATATATATATATATATATATATATATATATATATATATATATACATATATATATATATATATATATATATATATATATATATATATATATATATATATATATATATATATATATATATATATATATATATATATATATATATATATATATATATATATATATATATATATATATATATATATATATATATATATATATATATATATATATATATATATATATATATATATATATATATATATATATATATATATATATATATATATATATATATATATATATATATATATATAAATCAAAAGGCATCCCCATAGGTTGCTATAACGTTTTGTTTGGATTGCATATATGGTTCCGGAAATATAGACTGAATTGTTCGGCCATACATGAAATTCCAATGTCAGCAGGAATCTGAAATTTTTCAAAAGGGGAGAGTACATGAAATTTTAAAAACCGGAGTCGTTTTTTTGCTGATAAATGTTTAAAAAATTCATGATTTCATGTGATCTCGAAAAAACGTTGACAAAATCTACGACTTTTTTACTGAATTTTGCAACTTTTTTACGTTTCCAATATATAAAGGTTTTGCTGTTGCTACAAAAACCATCCGGGTCGCATATACTTTTCGAATCGGAAAATGTCTGTGTGTATGCATATGTGTGTATGTGCGGACATTTATATCGGTTTCATTATTCCCATTGGCTGTTATTGAATTTTAATTTGATCCTACCTCCTGTAACGGGTTTCTTTCAAAGCGGTGTATCAAGAGATTGACTTTAATTATATTGATATTAGAAGTGCATGTTATGTAAAAATATCTGAGGAATACGATGAAATTAGAATTTTCAAAATTAAAATATACGTATAGCGAGTAAAATGAACTATTAATTTTTACCTGGAAAAATAGTATAGTTGGCAGCACCGCTGCTAAAAATAATATTTTTCTAGACTCCATGAACATCTTGCGGTTGTATAGTAAATAGAACTGGAGATATAATCAAAAGAAAATCGAGAGTTTTAGCAATTTGTCAAAACGGAGGTAGCTCCCATGGACCGAGGGGTGATTTTATTAACACAACAAATTCGATTTCTATATATTGGCCCTAGATGAATAATTTCTCCAAAATTGGTTCAAATCTGTGAAGGTCGACTTCAAGTTTCAATCCTTTTATGATCACTTCGCGCGAAATGGCCCATATATATATTATTTAGAACTGGTAATTCAGATTTTAGCAAGAGATATTATTGGATTAAGCAAACGAATCTAGAAAATACATTTAAATTGTCGATGTCGTGATAGCCCTCGTCACAAGCGCACAGACTACTCTCTGCAAGCCCCATACGTCGCACATGCTCATCTAACGTGTAGTGGTTGAACATAAGCCGGGACATTACACGAAAAAAGTCTCGACCCACATTACTATTTATTGCTACAAGTAATAAAGGTTTATTAAAACAGGTAATTTGGTATCCATATCCATATACCGGTAGTATTTGATTTATCTTGAATTATGGTCACTTCGCTCCAAGCTTCAGAAGCTGATAGGAGTAAACATTTAGTACAAATGAATATTTCGTGGCTATAAATGAGCTAGAACTAATAAACTGAGAATGTTGATCATTGTTGTCTGTAAAGAAGTAGCATGGGTCGATTGAAATGAAGTATAATTGAAAACACATGGAACGCGTTCTAGACGGACTCCTTCAGCAATTTTACTTTCAATTGACTGATTATTTTATGAAGAAGCGTAAATGTGTTCTAGACATGAGAAGCCAGTCAACTTCAAAATATGACCTTCGTCGATTCAAACGATATATTGCAGTTGTGTTTGGTTTATCCATGATTTTCTTTGTCAATTGCATTTTGATACAAGAGCAATTTTTCAATAGGGCGTAGACGTTTCTAGGTGAATTAATTTCAACAACAAAAATTCGACTATTGTATTTTATACAGCAAAGCTATCTGAGAACGAGTTACATGGAATGAATACTTCTGTACGAAAAAAATACACGAAAAAATGTTGTCAGTTTTCACTAAAACAAAAATTTATGTTAAAAATTTAAATTGCAAAAGCTTCCCATTTTTTAATTTTTGATATTTTGCTAACAAAAATCTAAAGAGTAAAGAAACATTTTGAATGCTTTTGTATGATGGAGAACTTATCGCTAAAAAGTATTTCTAACAATGACTTTATACATGTTTTTTTTTTTTTTAATTTCAACTAATTGACATACAAAACTGTAATTTTTTACAGAATACAATTCTAAGTATCATTTTAAATCAAAATGCAAAATTCCTTTAAAATGCGATAGTTGTCGAGATATTTGGAATTTTGCTCCAACAAAAACAATTAATTCGTGTAATTATGCCTTTTTTAAAGTTATTCGCGTTACCTTATTATAAAATAACAATAAGTTTCAAAATTTCAATAAAGTTCTCAATAAAAAAAGTTTTCTTTGAAACTTTTCACATATTTTTATCATTCATACTATTAGCAGTCAAAAATACAATTTTCTTTCTGAATTTGATTGTATACGTCATTTTAAATCAAAATGCTAATAACAAACATTTTTTGAAATGTGGTAGTTCTGGGGATATTTAATTTTTTTTAACAACACAATTGTTTTATTTAATTTCGACCTTTTCATAAGTAATTCGCGTTTCTACATTTACAACAATAGGTTTTAAAAAAGATGTATCATATTTCCTGTACCTTTCCCATTGATGTCAAGGCGATATTGTAAACCATTTGAAAGTTATTCGAAAACAATCAATATATTTTTCAACTATAAACTATATAGTTGAATAATATTTTGGTTGTTTTCCTATAGCTTGCAAATGGTTTACAAAATCGTTGTGATGTCAAAGATGTTATGTTGATGTGATATTACAGGGAATTTTTAGGCCTTTTGAAAACCCAATTGTTGTTGATATAAAAAAGCGAATAACTTATGAAAAGGTCGTAATAAAATCAATTAATTGTTTTGTTTAAACAAAATTTAAAGTATTTCGAGAACTATTACATTTCAGAAAAAAAATTTATGAGCATTTTGATTTTAAATGGCGTTTAAAATTATATTCAAACAGAAAATTATGTTTTGACTGCAAATAGTATCAATATTTTTAATATGTCGACAGTTGTGGTTAGGAAAACATTTTTATTGAAATCTTCTCCATGAATACACAAAAAAAATTTTCACTCCTTTAAAGCGATAAAAATTATATTATTAATATTTTATGATGAGGTAACACGAATAATTTAAAAAAAACCGGTTTTAATCCACCTAGAGGTGCAGTTGTGACATGTTTTTAAATTTCATCTAGTTGACATACAAAACAGTTATTTTATTACAGAATATAATTCTAAGTATCATTTTAAATCAAAATTGATTTAATAAAAATCTTCCAAAATGAGATAGATTTCGAGATATTTGGAATTTTGCTCCAACAAAAACAATAAATTCGTGTAATTATGCCTTTCTAAAATATCAACATTCTAATGTTTGTCGTTTTAAAGACGTAATTTTTACATTTCTTATAAAAGAAATGTATAGAATTCGCTCAAACTTTCAAGATTTTTTCCGAGGCCCGGAGGGCCGAGTCTTATATACCAATCGACTCAGCTCGACGATTTGGGACAATGTCTGTGTGTGTGTGTGTCTGTGTGTGTGTATGTAACGGACAAATTCTCATTCGTGTTTCTCAGCAATGGCTGAACCGATCTTATCCAAACCAATTTTAAATGAAAGAACTAAAAAACAGTATGAACGCTATTAATTTGTTTTTGATTCTGATGTTTACTTACCAAGATATGAATGTTTGAATGCGCAAAAATGGCGTTTTTTGCAGTTTTTTAAACTTATCTGCCGAAATTGACAATATAGTTTAACAATTTATATGTTTTTAGACAGCTTTAACGAATACCTTTCGAACAAGCTATAGATTGTAGAAATCGGACTATTATCAAAAGAGATATTTAACATTAAATGCGGACGAAAGATTTTTATCATTTCCCATTGTCAGAAATATGACCAAAAACATGTAATCTATTATTAACGCCAAAACGGCTTATTTTAGGTCAATAGTATCTTCGGAGAATTTAATGGAGGTAATATGCCCTTTCTTTTGGTATTGTGCTTTTGTTGATTAATCCCCCTATGAGTGAGATATTTTCACAAATTTTCTTGGAAGTGATTATATCGAAATGATGACTTCAGCAAATTTGTAACTCTTACTTTTGCGAATAACTTTACTAAAGACTTTAAATATCTATTTTGAATACTTTAAAAGTTATGGCTTGTTGTTTGTTGATTACTCTTTGTCGCCCATTTATTGTTCAATATAGTAATAATCCATTGAAATAAGCTAAACATTATTTCGATAAATCGAATTTTGTATTTCATTTTTCTATCTACAACCGCTAGAAATAATCACCGAACACTTCCAAGTTGTCTGGAAGGAACTTGAGAACTTATCAGTACAAAAATGTTCATTTGTGCGAACCTTCTGACTGCAATTTTTCTAACTTATAACCATCGGATCGATCTGAAACATATCGGAAAATGAAAAGCGAAAAAATAACTCCAAGCAACGGCGTAGCCAAGAGAAGGTTTTGGGGTTTAACACCATACAACACCCCCCCCCCCCCACAACACCCAAAAAAAATTTGGATTGAAGTTGAAAATTTATTGATGCAGACTGATTTAATTCAATATTACAATAACAATTATCTGATCCGTAGATTTATAACCTGTTGTTGTTAACATCATTAGGACTTTTGATAAATTGTCGGAATGGGGTCCTGATATGTAACTGATCTATTGGTCTTGATTTCACAGTTGTTTAATAGCATCAATATCAAATTCCTGCCTGAAAACATTCCAATAGAAAATTCCAGAGTTCTGTAATCAATCATAATCCTCAGATTTATTTTCAAATTGAGCTCGCTTTTGTAGAGATGTACACATAGAACATCGTCGCTGTTGTGCTATCTTATGACAAGCGCCATTTAGCACATTTCGAGAAAAACGATTTTTAAAGTTTGAGATTGAATATCTTGAAACTTATAAATGGTATAAACAATCCAAAGAAGACAATTGATGCTTCTATCTGTTCTGCATTAATCTCTCAAATATTACGAAGATCGGTTGCCTATGTTGCGAGTTTTTACTATGAATGTAAACAAAAGTCGCACTCACACGTGTCATAGGCGTGTATTGATGACAAAATTTGTATGACGTGTCATAATCGTGCATGGAAACTTTTCCATAGAAAAAAATCATCACTTTTTAACTTTTATTCATACCTTTGGGTTCATATGGTCTATAAACATTCGGTGAAATGCATTCTAAAGGAAATGAGTCAGGGAATCTAGAAAAAATGGTTATTTTTGATTACAGTGTTGCCAAATATATTTTATTTCCAGTTCAAAACTAAAACTGTGTTTTTCTCACAACTCGTATAATTTTCTTTCGAAAATGTTTACGCTATTGTGTTCCTCAGACATTTTCACACATAAAACCTCTAAAACTTCTAAAACTTCAATATAACTGTGATTTGAAGCAAAAAACTCACAATTTCTTATCATGTTTCTAGCTATATCTAAGTAACCAAGTAGAATTTCAAAATTCTGAAAACGCCACTTTGTAGAGATTTTTCAAACAAGTAATGTGGCATATCTAACTCAGTTTACCCCAAAATGGCGTTTGTCATAGGATAGCACAACAGCGACGACATAGAACTGCTCACCAAAAAAATGCATAACTTTCAACATTTGCTAAAAATGTTTTTGCCTTTCTCATACACTCTAAAATTCGTCAATCTAATTTCGACCCGGAGGGCCAAGTGTCATATGCCAATCGACTCAGTTCGTCGAGATCGGAAAATGTCTGTGTGTATGTATGTGTGTATATGTGTATGTGGAAAAAAATGTGACCTCGGTTTCTCAGAGATGGCTGGACCGATTTGCACAAAGTTAGTCTCAAATGAAAGGTACAACCTTCCCATCGGCTGCAATTGATTTTTTATTGATTGGACTTCCGGTTCCAGAGTTACGAGTTGAAGAGTGCAATCACACATCAAATTCCCATATAAACTGAAATAAAACATTTGCAAAATCAATTTTTTTTTTTTATTAATTCGTTTATTTGACACGGCTCATAGCGGTAGCTTAACGGAGCCATGGATCTTTTATACGTTTACAATACATGTAAAAATAAAAACACAAATAAGAATTAATTAATTGGATCTCGTGCCCGCAACTTTTTATTGCGAGCGGAGACCTTTTTTCGCGAGGTCTGTTGGCAAACAGTGTCAGGGGGGTCATTTAATTCTCCCTTCTTTTTCACGTCCCGGTCGAAGCTGGCTTGGTGTCCGGGATCAGATGTTCTCCCTTGCTTCTTGCACTTATTGTTGATCAGTGTAAATCCGTCGTCATTGTTACTGCATTCGTTGCCGATGTTGCTTACAGTTGCTTTTGGGGTGCTGCATGATTCTTTTGCGGTTGTCATAATGGTCTGAACAGCTGCCACAAATTTGGCCACCGTTTGTGGTTCAGGCATTGGTATTGAAAACTCTGTTTTAGGTTGGTTTACCGTAGATGAGTTGGCAATAGGTTGAGATGCATTTTCCTCTGCATCTTCCGCGCAAGGTTGTCCATGATGAGCTGTCTGATTACAATACTTGCACGTAGGAGTTTGCCCCTCATGGGTGCATAGCGTAGTTTGCATAATTGTAGTTCCGTGAGTATTGAGTTTTATTTCCAAGTAGGAGGGTATAGGCCTTTCAACCCGCATCCTCACTACAAAAACGCCGTTAGGAGTACCCGGGAAGAAGTTTCTCCAAGTATCAGGTGTAACAGATTCTACTTCTCCGTATTGCGACATGCATTTTGCAATTGGCTCAGGAGGGGTACGAGGTGATAGGTCATATAACCTTACATCTATATAATCATTCTCAATGTATACGGGAATCTTAATTCCAACGTTGTCACTTTCAACCACGTGTTTTAAATTGTTCTTCAAAACGAAACGCTCGGCTTGTGCTAACGTGCTGAATGATATTAACACTACATTGCGAAGATGATGATACTGAAGGTACAAGACTTCCGCAAGCCTAAGTTGCATTTTTACCTTCAGAAGGTATTCCACTTCACTAAAACTCGGTCGTTTTAAACAAAATTTAAAGTCAACGACCGCTGCGTTGGGTCGGAGTAGAGCTTTTTCGTCAACTTTACTCATGATGACAAGAATAATCCGATATTTCCTTTGTTCTCGAGACAATGCACACTAGATCGAGAGGCCTGTTGTTCACTGGGCTCGATTGTACGTCTGACTGCGGCAGAAGTAGAAAGTAGACTGCAAAATCAAATTTGTATTTTTGATGCCAAAGGACTTTAAAATGCATGAAACATTGAGATTTGATGTAAACTCGAAAAAAATAATGTTTGACAAAAATTGACTTTTTTGGTCTTTTGTACATTTTTGCATTTCTCATATAGAAAGGTTATGCAATCACTCTAAAAATCGACAATCATACCGGCCCGGAGGGAGTATGCAGTGAGGGGTTGCTACTTTAAAATTAAAACTAGTTTGCGATGTTTCAGTATCACATAGTATCTCAAGATCGTGGCTATCGATCCATTGTGTGTATGTGCAAATCGTACTGAACATGTAATATTCATTTCCACCATTGTATTGAACATAACCAGCCATGGAATCGTAGTCTGGACAAATGAGAAAAGCACAATTGCACCACTAGGTGGATTAAAACAGGTTTTTATTTTGGGAATGCGTCGAGTTGAGACGAAAACGTAATATGATTAATAACGAGGATAACACTTTCCGAATGTATAGAGAAATTTATGAAAAATGACGATTTCCATGCGACTCTAGCAGGTCCTGATCGATTTTGATGAGCATTTGATTTTTGTTGTATGGCCAATTATATGTATAGGTCAAATGCTCAAAAACGGTAATTTAAGGATAGCATCATTCTGAAACCGCCAATTTCGGAGGTTTAGTATTTTCGATGAGTTTTACAAACGTTAAACAGCGCATCATTTGATAAAATAATTCTGACGGTATATCGTCCAAGAAGTATTTATAGTCAATTTTCTCAGGTTAACATTCATGACTACAATAAATACTCAACAAATTCGCTAAAGACACGAACTCTGTTACTATTTTCTGAAAAATTAATTCTGCATAATTTTAAAACTTCAAAAATTATGGTTTCGGAATTATGCCGTTTGGACAGTAAGATCAGTTTTCACCAAACCCTCACCAAACCGAATTTCTAGCTACGCCGCTGACTTCAAGTAAGTAGAAACAAAGTCGTTCTACACTCGTTCACAAGAAACTTCTTCGAATGCTGAATATCTATTATAATACATTGAAACCCCGATTTTATCAGCCAAATATGAACACATGTTTGATGGGCTCTAGCAGATGAACAAGACTGAATTCAAGTAAATCCTTTTTTGAGCATGTTTCCTTATCATGAAGATGGAAATATGCAAAAATAAAAAAGTTCATCATAATCAGAAATAGTTATCAGACCACATCAAGGGACGAAAAGAATATTTTAACAGCTTCAGTTTATTATAAAGAAAAAAAATTGCCCGATTTAGTCAATGTCCCCATTTTGTCAGCCTAAAATACGCCATGAGACTGATGAAAATGGGTCTTTATTGTATGTATTATTCACTGTGTTTCACATTAATAGGTTCATTTCATTTTTGGGGATTTTTTATTGCTTCGAACTACAACAATTTTTAGGTAGTTTTCAAGGGACTATAGACTTCTTCCAAAATTTGGCGAACCTATTCCAATTCGTATACCAATTAATTGGTATACTTAAGGGTTTATATGTTGCAGATAGAGAAAAAACTGAAATTTTCAGCTTTTTTTCCTACACAATATTACGAAAGCAATTTTTCCTAATAAGTTTGTGAAAATTATAAACTATTTGAAATTTTTTAATAGTTTTATTTTTTATTTTACCGCGATTTTTTAATAAATAGTGACCAAATCAAGGATACTACTGGGAAGTCACCTTTAGAAAAAGTCGATGTCGAAGTAAAATTTGGAACTATGCACTTCAGAGATAGCGTAATATCAGAAGCTGCGATTTCATTTCAACGCTTTTTTGTGAAAAGCGCAATACTTACAGTTGTAAACATAAG
Source organism: Topomyia yanbarensis (assembly GCF_030247195.1). Taxonomy (NCBI): domain Eukaryota; kingdom Metazoa; phylum Arthropoda; class Insecta; order Diptera; family Culicidae; genus Topomyia; species Topomyia yanbarensis. The sequence goes on from NC_080670.1 coordinate 119,574,942, forward strand.
GCTTTTTTCATACATGCGAATGAGGGCTTTGAAACGCAACAAATTTACCTAAAAATTTGGATTCTACGATACTGCTTTCTTAAACTACAGCAAAAAATACAACGGGCGAAACTGTATTTTTGTTTGTTTATTTAAAGTTTCGCCCTCCACGCTCTATGCAAACAAACAGGGCGATACTTTTTTTTGCTAGCAGTTTAGAGGCGAAACTATCCCATGTAGTATGTGTAATCAAAAACATCCCGAAGCATCAAGTTCTAAATATTCTCAAACGATATAATATCCGAAGAGTGATAAGAGTTATAAGAAATGTCTCATCACACTGTTAGGTGGATTAAACACGTTTTTTTTGGTGTATTTGGATCATGGAGAAGCTTTCAAAATACATTTCTTTAATAGGATTCTTAACATTATTTTAAATCAAAATGCTCATTACATAAATTATTATTCAGTAATAAAATTACTGTTTTGTATGGCAATTAGTATGAAATTTGAAAACATGTGTAAAGTTATTGTTAGAAAAACTTTTTCACTGAAAAGTTCTCCATCACATTCCATCACAATCACATTCAAAATGTTTCTGTTCTCTTTAGGTTTTTGTAGAAAAAATATAAAAAATTATAAAAATTTTAAACCCATTTTTATGAGTTTTATATTTTTAATATAATTTTCTAATTTTGTGAAAAATGACATCTTTTTTTCAGTGTAATTTTATTCGTGAAGAAGTATTCATTCCCTGTAACTCGTTTTGCTGTATAAAATAGAATAACCGAACAATTTTTTTTTAAATTAATGCACGTAGAAACATCTACGCCCTTTTAAAAAATTGCACTTGAGTCAAAATAATCTTATTGGCTGTGGAAAATGTTTAGACTTTCATGCCTGTGAAACCTGTAAAGTTTCATCGGAATATAAAATAGTCGTCACGATTTTGGAGATTTTCGGACGGATCTTCGTGGAAGTGCTCACATACGACAATAGGTAAGATGACCGAATTCTTGCATCATATATTTAATAAATAATATAATATAAAATATATAAATATAATATATATATATATATATATATATATATATATATATATATATATATATATATATATATATATATATATATATATATATATATATATATATATATATATATATATATATATATATATATATATATATATATATATATATATATATATATATATATATATATATATATATATATATATAAATCAAAAGGCATCCCCATAGGTTGCTATAACGTTTTGTTTGGATTGCATATATGGTTCCGGAAATATAGACTGAATTGTTCGGCCATACATGAAATTCCAATGTCAGCAGGAATCTGAAATTTTTCAAAAGGGGAGAGTACATGAAATTTTAAAAACCGGAGTCGTTTTTTTGCTGATAAATGTTTAAAAAATTCATGATTTCATGTGATCTCGAAAAAACGTTGACAAAATCTACGACTTTTTTACTGAATTTTGCAACTTTTTTACGTTTCCAATATATAAAGGTTTTGCTGTTGCTACAAAAACCATCCGGGTCGCATATACTTTTCGAATCGGAAAATGTCTGTGTGTATGCATATGTGTGTATGTGCGGACATTTATATCGGTTTCATTATTCCCATTGGCTGTTATTGAATTTTAATTTGATCCTACCTCCTGTAACGGGTTTCTTTCAAAGCGGTGTATCAAGAGATTGACTTTAATTATATTGATATTAGAAGTGCATGTTATGTAAAAATATCTGAGGAATACGATGAAATTAGAATTTTCAAAATTAAAATATACGTATAGCGAGTAAAATGAACTATTAATTTTTACCTGGAAAAATAGTATAGTTGGCAGCACCGCTGCTAAAAATAATATTTTTCTAGACTCCATGAACATCTTGCGGTTGTATAGTAAATAGAACTGGAGATATAATCAAAAGAAAATCGAGAGTTTTAGCAATTTGTCAAAACGGAGGTAGCTCCCATGGACCGAGGGGTGATTTTATTAACACAACAAATTCGATTTCTATATATTGGCCCTAGATGAATAATTTCTCCAAAATTGGTTCAAATCTGTGAAGGTCGACTTCAAGTTTCAATCCTTTTATGATCACTTCGCGCGAAATGGCCCATATATATTATTTAGAACTGGTAATTCAGATTTTAGCAAGAGATATTATTGGATTAAGCAAACGAATCTAGAAAATACATTTAAATTGTCGATGTCGTGATAGCCCTCGTCACAAGCGCACAGACTACTCTCTGCAAGCCCCATACGTCGCACATGCTCATCTAACGTGTAGTGGTTGAACATAAGCCGGGACATTACACGAAAAAAGTCTCGACCCACATTACTATTTATTGCTACAAGTAATAAAGGTTTATTAAAACAGGTAATTTGGTATCCATATCCATATACCGGTAGTATTTGATTTATCTTGAATTATGGTCACTTCGCTCCAAGCTTCAGAAGCTGATAGGAGTAAACATTTAGTACAAATGAATATTTCGTGGCTATAAATGAGCTAGAACTAATAAACTGAGAATGTTGATCATTGTTGTCTGTAAAGAAGTAGCATGGGTCGATTGAAATGAAGTATAATTGAAAACACATGGAACGCGTTCTAGACGGACTCCTTCAGCAATTTTACTTTCAATTGACTGATTATTTTATGAAGAAGCGTAAATGTGTTCTAGACATGAGAAGCCAGTCAACTTCAAAATATGACCTTCGTCGATTCAAACGATATATTGCAGTTGTGTTTGGTTTATCCATGATTTTCTTTGTCAATTGCATTTTGATACAAGAGCAATTTTTCAATAGGGCGTAGACGTTTCTAGGTGAATTAATTTCAACAACAAAAATTCGACTATTGTATTTTATACAGCAAAGCTATCTGAGAACGAGTTACATGGAATGAATACTTCTGTACGAAAAAAATACACGAAAAAATGTTGTCAGTTTTCACTAAAACAAAAATTTATGTTAAAAATTTAAATTGCAAAAGCTTCCCATTTTTTAATTTTTGATATTTTGCTAACAAAAATCTAAAGAGTAAAGAAACATTTTGAATGCTTTTGTATGATGGAGAACTTATCGCTAAAAAGTATTTCTAACAATGACTTTATACATGTTTTTTTTTTTTTTTAATTTCAACTAATTGACATACAAAACTGTAATTTTTTACAGAATACAATTCTAAGTATCATTTTAAATCAAAATGCAAAATTCCTTTAAAATGCGATAGTTGTCGAGATATTTGGAATTTTGCTCCAACAAAAACAATTAATTCGTGTAATTATGCCTTTTTTAAAGTTATTCGCGTTACCTTATTATAAAATAACAATAAGTTTCAAAATTTCAATAAAGTTCTCAATAAAAAAAGTTTTCTTTGAAACTTTTCACATATTTTTATCATTCATACTATTAGCAGTCAAAAATACAATTTTCTTTCTGAATTTGATTGTATACGTCATTTTAAATCAAAATGCTAATAACAAACATTTTTTGAAATGTGGTAGTTCTGGGGATATTTAATTTTTTTTAACAACACAATTGTTTTATTTAATTTCGACCTTTTCATAAGTAATTCGCGTTTCTACATTTACAACAATAGGTTTTAAAAAAGATGTATCATATTTCCTGTACCTTTCCCATTGATGTCAAGGCGATATTGTAAACCATTTGAAAGTTATTCGAAAACAATCAATATATTTTTCAACTATAAACTATATAGTTGAATAATATTTTGGTTGTTTTCCTATAGCTTGCAAATGGTTTACAAAATCGTTGTGATGTCAAAGATGTTATGTTGATGTGATATTACAGGGAATTTTTAGGCCTTTTGAAAACCCAATTGTTGTTGATATAAAAAAGCGAATAACTTATGAAAAGGTCGTAATAAAATCAATTAATTGTTTTGTTTAAACAAAATTTAAAGTATTTCGAGAACTATTACATTTCAGAAAAAAAATTTATGAGCATTTTGATTTTAAATGGCGTTTAAAATTATATTCAAACAGAAAATTATGTTTTGACTGCAAATAGTATCAATATTTTTAATATGTCGACAGTTGTGGTTAGGAAAACATTTTTATTGAAATCTTCTCCATGAATACACAAAAAAAATTTTCACTCCTTTAAAGCGATAAAAATTATATTATTAATATTTTATGATGAGGTAACACGAATAATTTAAAAAAAACCGGTTTTAATCCACCTAGAGGTGCAGTTGTGACATGTTTTTAAATTTCATCTAGTTGACATACAAAACAGTTATTTTATTACAGAATATAATTCTAAGTATCATTTTAAATCAAAATTGATTTAATAAAAATCTTCCAAAATGAGATAGATTTCGAGATATTTGGAATTTTGCTCCAACAAAAACAATAAATTCGTGTAATTATGCCTTTCTAAAATATCAACATTCTAATGTTTGTCGTTTTAAAGACGTAATTTTTACATTTCTTATAAAAGAAATGTATAGAATTCGCTCAAACTTTCAAGATTTTTTCCGAGGCCCGGAGGGCCGAGTCTTATATACCAATCGACTCAGCTCGACGATTTGGGACAATGTCTGTGTGTGTGTGTGTCTGTGTGTGTGTATGTAACGGACAAATTCTCATTCGTGTTTCTCAGCAATGGCTGAACCGATCTTATCCAAACCAATTTTAAATGAAAGAACTAAAAAACAGTATGAACGCTATTAATTTGTTTTTGATTCTGATGTTTACTTACCAAGATATGAATGTTTGAATGCGCAAAAATGGCGTTTTTTGCAGTTTTTTAAACTTATCTGCCGAAATTGACAATATAGTTTAACAATTTATATGTTTTTAGACAGCTTTAACGAATACCTTTCGAACAAGCTATAGATTGTAGAAATCGGACTATTATCAAAAGAGATATTTAACATTAAATGCGGACGAAAGATTTTTATCATTTCCCATTGTCAGAAATATGACCAAAAACATGTAATCTATTATTAACGCCAAAACGGCTTATTTTAGGTCAATAGTATCTTCGGAGAATTTAATGGAGGTAATATGCCCTTTCTTTTGGTATTGTGCTTTTGTTGATTAATCCCCCTATGAGTGAGATATTTTCACAAATTTTCTTGGAAGTGATTATATCGAAATGATGTCTTCAGCAAATTTGTAACTCTTACTTTTGCGAATAACTTTACTAAAGACTTTAAATATCTATTTTGAATACTTTAAAAGTTATGGCTTGTTGTTTGTTGATTACTCTTTGTCGCCCATTTATTGTTCAATATAGTAATAATCCATTGAAATAAGCTAAACATTATTTCGATAAATCGAATTTTGTATTTCATTTTTCTATCTACAACCGCTAGAAATAATCACCGAACACTTCCAAGTTGTCTGGAAGGAACTTGAGAACTTATCAGTACAAAAATGTTCATTTGTGCGAACCTTCTGACTGCAATTTTTCTAACTTATAACCATCGGATCGATCTGAAACATATCGGAAAATGAAAAGCGAAAAAATAACTCCAAGCAACGGCGTAGCCAAGAGAAGGTTTTGGGGTTTAACACCATACAACACCCCCCCCCCCCCCACAACACCCAAAAAAAATTTGGATTGAAGTTGAAAATTTATTGATGCAGACTGATTTAATTCAATATTACAATAACAATTATCTGATCCGTAGATTTATAACCTGTTGTTGTTAACATCATTAGGACTTTTGATAAATTGTCGGAATGGGGTCCTGATATGTAACTGATCTATTGGTCTTGATTTCACAGTTGTTTAATAGCATCAATATCAAATTCCTGCCTGAAAACATTCCAATAGAAAATTCCAGAGTTCTGTAATCAATCATAATCCTCAGATTTATTTTCAAATTGAGCTCGCTTTTGTAGAGATGTACACATAGAACATCGTCGCTGTTGTGCTATCTTATGACAAGCGCCATTTAGCACATTTCGAGAAAAACGATTTTTAAAGTTTGAGATTGAATATCTTGAAACTTATAAATGGTATAAACAATCCAAAGAAGACAATTGATGCTTCTATCTGTTCTGCATTAATCTCTCAAATATTACGAAGATCGGTTGCCTATGTTGCGAGTTTTTACTATGAATGTAAACAAAAGTCGCACTCACACGTGTCATAGGCGTGTATTGATGACAAAATTTGTATGACGTGTCATAATCGTGCATGGAAAATTTTCCATAGAAAAAAATCATCACTTTTTAACTTTTATTCATACCTTTGGGTTCATATGGTCTATAAACATTCGGTGAAATGCATTCTAAAGGAAATGAGTCAGGGAATCTAGAAAAAATGGTTATTTTTGATTACAGTGTTGCCAAATATATTTTATTTCCAGTTCAAAACTAAAACTGTGTTTTTCTCACAACTCGTATAATTTTCTTTCGAAAATGTTTACGCTATTGTGTTCCTCAGACATTTTCACACATAAAACCTCTAAAACTTCTAAAACTTCAATATAACTGTGATTTGAAGCAAAAAACTCACAATTTCTTATCATGTTTCTAGCTATATCTAAGTAACCAAGTAGAATTTCAAAATTCTGAAAACGCCACTTTGTAGAGATTTTTCAAACAAGTAATGTGGCATATCTAACTCAGTTTACCCCAAAATGGCGTTTGTCATAGGATAGCACAACAGCGACGACATAGAACTGCTCACCAAAAAAATGCATAACTTTCAACATTTGCTAAAAATGTTTTTGCCTTTCTCATACACTCTAAAATTCGTCAATCTAATTTCGACCCGGAGGGCCAAGTGTCATATGCCAATCGACTCAGTTCGTCGAGATCGGAAAATGTCTGTGTGTATGTATGTGTGTATATGTGTATGTGGAAAAAAATGTGACCTCGGTTTCTCAGAGATGGCTGGACCGATTTGCACAAAGTTAGTCTCAAATGAAAGGTACAACCTTCCCATCGGCTGCAATTGATTTTTTATTGATTGGACTTCCGGTTCCAGAGTTACGAGTTGAAGAGTGCAATCACACATCAAATTCCCATATAAACTGAAATAAAACATTTGCAAAATCAATTTTTTTTTTTTATTAATTCGTTTATTTGACACGGCTCATAGCGGTAGCTTAACGGAGCCATGGATCTTTTATACGTTTACAATACATGTAAAAATAAAAACACAAATAAGAATTAATTAATTGGATCTCGTGCCCGCAACTTTTTATTGCGAGCGGAGACCTTTTTTCGCGAGGTCTGTTGGCAAACAGTGTCAGGGGGGTCATTTAATTCTCCCTTCTTTTTCACGTCCCGGTCGAAGCTGGCTTGGTGTCCGGGATCAGATGTTCTCCCTTGCTTCTTGCACTTATTGTTGATCAGTGTAAATCCGTCGTCATTGTTACTGCATTCGTTGCCGATGTTGCTTACAGTTGCTTTTGGGGTGCTGCATGATTCTTTTGCGGTTGTCATAATGGTCTGAACAGCTGCCACAAATTTGGCCACCGTTTGTGGTTCAGGCATTGGTATTGAAAACTCTGTTTTAGGTTGGTTTACCGTAGATGAGTTGGCAATAGGTTGAGATGCATTTTCCTCTGCATCTTCCGCGCAAGGTTGTCCATGATGAGCTGTCTGATTACAATACTTGCACGTAGGAGTTTGCCCCTCATGGGTGCATAGCGTAGTTTGCATAATTGTAGTTCCGTGAGTATTGAGTTTTATTTCCAAGTAGGAGGGTATAGGCCTTTCAACCCGCATCCTCACTACAAAAACGCCGTTAGGAGTACCCGGGAAGAAGTTTCTCCAAGTATCAGGTGTAACAGATTCTACTTCTCCGTATTGCGACATGCATTTTGCAATTGGCTCAGGAGGGGTACGAGGTGATAGGTCATATAACCTTACATCTATATAATCATTCTCAATGTATACGGGAATCTTAATTCCAACGTTGTCACTTTCAACCACGTGTTTTAAATTGTTCTTCAAAACGAAACGCTCGGCTTGTGCTAACGTGCTGAATGATATTAACACTACATTGCGAAGATGATGATACTGAAGGTACAAGACTTCCGCAAGCCTAAGTTGCATTTTTACCTTCAGAAGGTATTCCACTTCACTAAAACTCGGTCGTTTTAAACAAAATTTAAAGTCAACGACCGCTGCGTTGGGTCGGAGTAGAGCTTTTTCGTCAACTTTACTCATGATGACAAGAATAATCCGATATTTCCTTTGTTCTCGAGACAATGCACACTAGATCGAGAGGCCTGTTGTTCACTGGGCTCGATTGTACGTCTGACTGCGGCAGAAGTAGAAAGTAGACTGCAAAATCAAATTTGTATTTTTGATGCCAAAGGACTTTAAAATGCATGAAACATTGAGATTTGATGTAAACTCGAAAAAAATAATGTTTGACAAAAATTGACTTTTTTGGTCTTTTGTACATTTTTGCATTTCTCATATAGAAAGGTTATGCAATCACTCTAAAAATCGACAATCATACCGGCCCGGAGGGAGTATGCAGTGAGGGGTTGCTACTTTAAAATTAAAACTAGTTTGCGATGTTTCAGTATCACATAGTATCTCAAGATCGTGGCTATCGATCCATTGTGTGTATGTGCAAATCGTACTGAACATGTAATATTCATTTCCACCATTGTATTGAACATAACCAGCCATGGAATCGTAGTCTGGACAAATGAGAAAAGCACAATTGCACCACTAGGTGGATTAAAACAGGTTTTTATTTTGGGAATGCGTCGAGTTGAGACGAAAACGTAATATGATTAATAACGAGGATAACACTTTCCGAATGTATAGAGAAATTTATGAAAAATGACGATTTCCATGCGACTCTAGCAGGTCCTGATCGATTTTGATGAGCATTTGATTTTTGTTGTATGGCCAATTATATGTATAGGTCAAATGCTCAAAAACGGTAATTTAAGGATAGCATCATTCTGAAACCGCCAATTTCGGAGGTTTAGTATTTTCGATGAGTTTTACAAACGTTAAACAGCGCATCATTTGATAAAATAATTCTGACGGTATATCGTCCAAGAAGTATTTATAGTCAATTTTCTCAGGTTAACATTCATGACTACAATAAATACTCAACAAATTCGCTAAAGTCACGAACTCTGTTACTATTTTCTGAAAAATTAATTCTGCATAATTTTAAAACTTCAAAAATTATGGTTTCGGAATTATGCCGTTTGGACAGTAAGATCAGTTTTCACCAAACCCTCACCAAACCGAATTTCTAGCTACGCCGCTGACTTCAAGTAAGTAGAAACAAAGTCGTTCTACACTCGTTCACAAGAAACTTCTTCGAATGCTGAATATCTATTATAATACATTGAAACCCCGATTTTATCAGCCAAATATGAACACATGTTTGATGGGCTCTAGCAGATGAACAAGACTGAATTCAAGTAAATCCTTTTTTGAGCATGTTTCCTTATCATGAAGATGGAAATATGCAAAAATAAAAAAGTTCATCATAATCAGAAATAGTTATCAGACCACATCAAGGGACGAAAAGAATATTTTAACAGCTTCAGTTTATTATAAAGAAAAAAAATTGCCCGATTTAGTCAATGTCCCCATTTTGTCAGCCTAAAATACGCCATGAGACTGATGAAAATGGGTCTTTATTGTATGTATTATTCACTGTGTTTCACATTAATAGGTTCATTTCATTTTTGGGGATTTTTTATTGCTTCGAACTACAACAATTTTTAGGTAGTTTTCAAGGGACTATAGACTTCTTCCAAAATTTGGCGAACCTATTCCAATTCGTATACCAATTAATTGGTATACTTAAGGGTTTATATGTTGCAGATAGAGAAAAAACTGAAATTTTCAGCTTTTTTTCCTACACAATATTACGAAAGCAATTTTTCCTAATAAGTTTGTGAAAATTATAAACTATTTGAAATTTTTTAATAGTTTTATTTTTTATTTTACCGCGATTTTTTAATAAATAGTGACCAAATCAAGGATACTACTGGGAAGTCACCTTTAGAAAAAGTCGATGTCGAAGTAAAATTTGGAACTATGCACTTCAGAGATAGCGTAATATCAGAAGCTGCGATTTCATTTCAACGCTTTTTTGTGAAAAGCGCAATACTTACAGTTGTAAACATAAGGCTTTTTTCATACATGCGAATGAGGGCTTTGAAACGCAACAAATTTACCTAAAAATTTGGATTCTACGATACTGCTTTCTTAAACTACAGCAAAAAATACAACGGGCGAAACTGTATTTTTGTTTGTTTATTTAAAGTTTCGCCCTCCACGCTCTATGCAAACAAACAGGGCGATACTTTTTTTTGCTAGCAGTTTAGAGGCGAAACTGTTTTTTTCGTATTTTTTAGGATTATTAAGCTGATACCAGCTGTAAATAGTAACAATGATCGCTATTGAGAAAACCCGAACGAAATCGGTGGTGTAAAACGGTAGTTATTGTAAAAAAAACGTGTTTAATCCACCTAACAGTGTGATGAGACATTTCTTATAACTCTTATCACTCTTCGGATATTATATCGTTTGAGAATATTTAGAACTTGATGCTTCGCGATGTTTTTGATTACACATACTACATGGGATAGTGGCAGGATTCATAGAATCGCTCAAATCAGCATAGGATAACATCAGTGCTAGAAATCTCAAACCAAATCAATGGGAAAGCGAAAAAATGGCCCATAAAATAGACATACCAACGAATTATTGTTAATGCTCTGTTAATAAAATATCTATATTGTGGTGGGAAAACTGAATTTTCCTAAAGGGGTTATATATTGTACTGAGCCAAAAAAATCGATTTCTTGTTGTTGAATCGATTTATACTTTACTCAAATTTCCAACGCGACTGAGAACTAAGAAATCAACGCTTTTTCTTGAAAAGGGCGATACTAGCAGTGATACCATTCAAAGAAAATCAACAGTGAATATTTCCAGACTTGATTTTATTTCCTATTTAATAACTATTGTGGTTTTTACATTCTAGATTGCATGATTCAGTGATCGAAACCCAAAACTTCTTAAAGTATTAGAAATTATTAAATTAAAATTTGTTTTTTCTATTGAAATTGACAAAATGATAGTATCGCCCCTTTGGCGATTGTTTACTTTTTCGGTCTCACCTATCAGCATTGAAGTATCGCGGGCGAAACTTTAAATAAACAAACAAAAATACGGTTTCGCCCGTTGTATTTTTTGCTGTAGTTTAAGAAAGCAATATCGTGGAATCAAAATTTTTAGGTTAATTTGTTGCGTTTCAAAGCCCTAATTCGCATGTATGAAAAAAGCCCTATGTTTACATTTGTAAGTATCGCCCTTTTCACAAAAAAAGCGTTGAAATGAAATCGCAGCTCCTGATATCACGCTATCTCTGAAGTGCATGCGTGCATAGTTTCAAATTTTACTTCGACATCGACTTTTTCTAAAGGTGACTTCCCAGTAGTATCCTTGATTTGAATTATTATCGCTAATCCTAATGCCAAAGAACAAATAAAAACCTCACGAAAACGAACCGTTTGGGAAAATCATTATCATTACTGGAATTTTCACGAAACTTTTCGATAACCTTCCGTCACTTGCGTTAATGCACTGGGTGCACAGTGCTCTGAAAATCTAGCGAAATCGTTTTAGGGCACCAGCGGGCCTGTAAAGAATACTAAAAATTAATTTCTATTCCATAATTTTCAGTTCAGCAATTCGAGAAATCATGCTCACCGCAAGCCATGAAAAATAGACTACGTTGTGAAGCGATGGTCACTATTTATTAAAAACTCACGTTAAATGAAAAATTAAGCTATTAAAAAATTTCAAATAGTTTATAATTTTCACAAACTTATTAGGAAAAATTGTTTAATAAGCTTTCGTAATATTGTGGACAAAAAAGCTGAAAATTTCAGTGTTTTCTCTATCTGCAACATATAAACCCTTAAGTATACCAATTAATTGGTATACGAATTGGAATAGGTTCGCCAAATTTTGGAAGAAGTCTATAAAATAACCCCTTGAAAACTATCTAAAAATTGTTGTAGTTCGATGCAATGAAAAAATCTCCAAAAATGAAATGTACCTATTAATGTGAAACACAGCGAATAATACATACAATAAAGACCCATTTTTATCAGTCTCATGGTGTATTTTAGGCTGACAAAATGGGGACATTGACTAAATCGGGTAATTTTTTCTTTATAATAAACTGAAGCTGTTAAAATATTTTTCTCGTCCCTTGATGTAGTCTGATAACTATTTCTGATTATATTCAGTCTTGTTCGTCTGCTAAAGCCCATCAAACATATGTTCATATTTGGTGATAAAATCGGGGTTTCAATGTGTTATAATAGATATTCAGCATTCGAAGAAGTTTCTTGTGAACGAGTGTAGAACGACTTTGTTTCTACTTATTTGAAGTCAGCGGCGTAGCCAGAAGTTCGGTTTGGTGGGGGTTTGGTGAAAATTGATCATACTGTCCAAACGGCATAATTCCGAAAACGTAATTTTTGAAGCTTTAAAATCATGCAGAATTAATTTTTCAGAAAATAGTAACAGAGTTCGTGTCTTTAGCGAATTTGTTGAGACTTTATTGTAGTTATGAATATTAACCTGAGAAAATTCACCATACATTCTTCTTGGACGATATACCGTCAAAATTATTTTATCAAATGATGCGCTGTTTAACGTTTGTAAAACTCATCGAAGATACTAAACCTCCGAAATTGGCGGTTTCTAAATGATGCTATCTTGACCTTATTTACTGTTTTTAAACATTTGACCTATACATATAATTGGTCATACAACAAAAATCAAATGCTCATCAAAATCGATCAGAACCTGCTAGAATCGAATGGAAATCGTCATTTTTCATAAATTTCTCTCTACATTCGGAAAGTGTTATCCTCGTTATTAATCATATTACGTTTTCGTCTCAACTCGACGCATTCCCAAAATAAAAACCTGTTTTAATCCATCTAGTGGTGCAATTGTGCTTGTCTCATTTGTCCAGACTACGATGGTTATGTTCAATAAAATGGTGGAAATGAATATAACATGTTCAGTACGATTTGCACATACATACAATGGATCGACAGCCACGATCTTGAGATACTATGTGATACTGAAACATCGCTTGAAACCAGCGGCGGTTCATGGAGAAAGATCCGGGAGGTCCAGGTCCTGCCGAAAATTTTCAACTTGTTAAGAAATTTTAAACTAGTTTTAATTTTAAAGTAGCAACCCCTCACTGCATACTCCCTCCGCCGGTATAATTGACGATTTTTGGAGTGATTGCATAACCTTTCTATATGAGAAAGGCAAAAATTTACCAAAGTCCAAAGAAGTCAATTTTTGTCAAACATCTCAATGTTTCATGCATTTTAAAGTCATTTGGCATCAAAAATACATATTTGATTTTGAAAATTTTTCATTTCAGTTTATATGGGAATTTGCTGTGTGATTGCACTCTTCAACTCATAACTCCGGAACCGGAAGTCCAATCAATAAAAAAATTCAATAGCAGCCGATGGGAAGGTTGTACCTTTCATTTGAGACTAACTTTGTGCAAATCGGTTCAGCCATCTCTGAGAAACAGAGGTCACATTTTTTTTCCACATACACACACACACAGACATTTTCCGATCTCGACGAACTTAGTCGATTGGCATATGACACACGGATCTCCGGGTCGGGATTAGATTGACGAATTTTAGAGTGAATGAGAAAGGCAAAAACATTTTTAGCAAATGTTGAAAGTTATGCATTTTTTTGGTGAGCAGTTCTATGTTTCATAGACATTAAATCAATTTTAACTTCGCTTCCTATTAAATAAAGACCCTTATTACAGTACATCTCTACAAAAACGAGCTCAATTTGAAAAGAAATCTGAGGATTATGATTGATTACAGAACTCTGGAATTTTCTATTGGAATGTTTTCAGGCAGGAATTTGATATTGATGCTATTAGACAACTGTGAAATCAAGACCAATAGATCAGTTACATATCAGGACCCCATTCCGACAATCAATTTACGAATCAGATAATTGTTATTGTAATATTGAATTAAATCAGTCTGCATCAATAAATTTTCAACTTCAATCCAATAATTTTTTTTGTGTGGTGGGGGGGGGGTTGTATGGTGTTAAACCCCAAAACCTTCTCTTGGCTACGCCGATGCTTGGAGTTGTTTATTTCGCTTTGTTACTATTTTCCGATATGTTTCAGATCGATCCGATGGTTATAACTTAGAAAAATTGCAGTCAGAAGGTTCGCACAAATGAACATTTTTGTACTGATAAGTTATCAAGTTCCTTCCAGACAACTTGGAAGTGTTCGGTGATTATTTCTAGCTGTTGTAGATAGTAAAATGAAATGCAAAATTCGTTTTATCGAAATAATGTTTAGCTTATTTCAATGGATTATTACTATATTGAACAATAACTAGGCGACAAAGAGTAATCAACAAACAACAAGCCATAACTTTTAAAGTATTCAAAATAGATATTTAAAGTCTTTAGTAAAGTTATTCGCAAAAGTAAGAGCTACAAATTTGCTGAAGACATCATTTCGATATAATCACTTCCAAGAAAATTTGTGAAAATATCTCACTCATAGGAGGATTAATCAGCAAAAGCATAATACCAAAAGAAAGGGCATATTGCCTCCATTAAATTCTCCGAAGATACTATTGACCTAAAATAAGCCGTTTTGGCGTTAATAATAGATTACATGTTTTTGGTCATATTTCTGGCAATGGGAAATGATAAAAATCTTTCGTCCGCATTTCATGTTAAATATCTATTTTGATAATAGTCCGATTTCAACAATCTATAGCTTGTTCGAAAGGTATTCGTTAAAGCTGTCTAAAAACATATAAATTGTTAATCTATGTTGTCAATTTCGGCAGATAATTAAAAAAAACTGCAAAAAACGCCATTTTTACGCATTCAAACATTCATATCTTGGAAACTAAACATCAGAATCAAAAACAAATTAATAGCGTTCATACTGTTTTTTAGTTCTTTCATTTAAAATTGGTTTGGATAAGATCGGTTCAGCCATTGCTGAGAAACACGAATGAGAATTTGTCCGTTACATACACACACACACACAGACACACACACACACACACACAGACATTGTCCCAAATCGTCGAGCTGAGTCGATTGGTATATAAGACTCGGCCCTCCGGGCCTCGGAAAAAATCTTGAAAGTTTGAGCGAATTCTATACATTTCTTTTATAAGAAATGTAAAACGTAAGGGCGATACTTCAATGCTGATAGGTGGGACTGAAAAAGTAAACAATCGCCAAAGGGGCGATACTATCATTTTGTCAATTTCAATAGCAACAACAAATTTTAATTTAATAATTTCAAATACTTTATGTAGTTTTTAGGTTTCGATCACTGAATCATGCAATCTAGGATGTAAAAAACACAATAGTTCTTAAATTCTGGTAATATTCACTGATGATTTTCTTTGAATGGTATCACTGCTAGTATCGCCCTTTTCAAGAAAAAGCGTAGATTTCTTAGTTCTCAGTCGCGTTGGAAATTTGAGTAAAGTATAAACTTCAAAACGTTAAAAAAAAATCAATTTTTTTGGCTCAGTACAATATATAACCCCTTTAGGAAAATTCAGTTTTCCCACCACAATGCATTGATTGAGGAATTTAGATATTTTATTAACAGAGCATTAGCAATAATTCGTTTGTATGTCTATTTTATGGGCCATTTTTGGCTTTCCCATTGCTTTGGTTTGAGATTTCTAGCACTGATGTTGTCCTATGCTGATTTGAGCGATTCTCTGAGTCCTGCCACTATCCCATGTAGTATGTGTTATCAAAACATCGCGAAGCATCAAGCTCTAAATGTTCTCAAACGATATAATATCCGAAGAGAGTGATAAGAGTTATAAGAAATGTCTCATCACACTGTTAGGTGGATTAAAAGCGTTTTTTTGGTGTATTTGGATCATGGAGAAGGTTTCAATAAAAAAAGTTTTCATAACAAAAACTTTGACATATTTTTTTAATTCATACTATTTGCCGTCAAAATACATTTCTTTAATAGGATTCTTAACATTATTTTAAATTAAAATGCTCATTACATAAATTATTATTCAGTAATAAAATTACTGTTTTGTATGGCAATTAGTATGAAATTTGAAAACATGTGTAAAGTTATTGTTAGAAAAACTTTTTCACTGAAAAGTTCTCCATCACATTCCATCACAATCACATTCAAAATGTTTCTGTTCTCTTTAGGTTTTTGTAGAAAAAATATAAAAAATTATAAAAATTTTAAACCCATTTTTATGAGTTTTATATTTTTAATATAATTTTCTAATTTTGTGAAAAATGACATCTTTTTTTCAGTGTAATTTTATTCGTGAAGAAATATTCATTCCCTGTAACTCGTTTTGCTGTATAAAATAGAGTAGGGTGGATGTACCAATAGTCGCATGCTTAAGGAAAATTTTTGATAAAAAATCGATTAATAGACCTATGGGCAATGTTAATACATTAAACGAAAGCTTTCAGTCCCTACTTCATAGGAAAAATATAAGGATGGCTTAATAACCAATTTATGTATTCAAAACCGCTTGTACCACTATAGGAACACATGTACCAATAGTGGTGCAATCGCTAATTTCGGTTCCTATTGTTGCAAATCCCATTGCTTTCTTATGGGACTTGCAACTATAGGTACATTAGATCAACTATAGGTGCAAGGGAGCTCAAAATTCTAAGAAAATCATTTTTTCAATAGTTATTTGAGCAAATTTCAAGGATAGCAGTTATATTGTCGCATAATTTTAGTGCGATGAATCGATAAAAAAATATTTGTTGATGGTTGGTACCTTAGTTAGGCGTATAACCCACTACTGCAACTATTGGTACACCTCAACTATAGGAGCACCCACCCTAACCGAACAAATTTTTTTTAAATTAATGCACGTAGAAACATCTACGCCCTTTTAAAAAATTGCACTTGAGTCAAAATAATCTTATTGGCTGTGGAAAATGTTTAGACTTTCATGTCTGTGAAACCTGTAAAGTTTCATCGGAATATAAAATAGTCGTCACGATTTTGGAAATTTTCGGACGGATCTTCGTGGAAGTCCTCACATACGACAATAGGTAAGATGACCGAATTCTTGCATCATATATTTAATAAATAATATATATATATATATATATATATATATATATATATATATATATATATATATATATATATATATATATATATATATATATATATATATATATATATATATATATATATATATATATATATATATATATATATATATATATATATATATATATATATATATATATATATATATATATATATATATATATATATATATATATATATATATATATATATATATATATATATATATATATATATATATATATATATATATATATATATATATATATATATATATATATATATATATATATATATATATATATATATATATATATATATATATATATATATATATATATATATATATATATATATATATATATATATATATATATATATATATATATATATATATATATATATATATCTGTAAAACTAAGGCAATACATCAAAAACAAAAAAACAATGAGTTGTATGCAATAGTCTGCATTTGTCTGTTTATTTTGCTCGATCTATCCAAATCAAAACGATGAAACAAATGAACATTGACAACCCTTCCAATTTGCCATGGGTTATTATCTATAGAACTATGGAGGTGAAGTATGTCTGTTGGCGGATGTCTTTCCGCCTAGTGAAATGTGTTAAATGTCGTGAGAAAATAATTTTCGCTCCTTTTATTAGCAGCGGTTGCTATGATAATTTCGTTAGAGTTGGCAACCCAGGCAACCCACTGAAAGAGTCATGGCACAGTTGAAAACGAAAGGGGATGAATGTGCAGAAAGAGCGCGAATGGACTGGCTTGCACACGATTGATGAGCTGGCTTAAGATCAGTTAGATTCGAACCTTCATATAATTAACATCAAAATTTAATGTGAACTACAAAACTAAATCTTAATTACTGGAAGTAAAGAAATTGAAGTTGAAGTGCAAATAAGTGTTTCTATCTTACTAAACTAACATACAGTCCAGAATTTTCCTCCATTACGCTTAAATTGAGCCGAACATAATGGTCCTTCGAGCCGGATATGATCCGGAGTGAAAGTGTGTTCGAAATGGCTGCGTGAAAAATGAACAAATTTGTAGTGAAAAAGTGACTATATATCGCAAAAACAGTTGCCGTACTGCTAGAGCGATGAGTGTGGAATCGTAGAAGTGAAAAGTGAATCTGTAAGGAATTAGTAAGGAAAAATTTAGTGCGTGCGGCCATTTTGTTTTGTTGGCTTCAAAGAGCTGGAGCAAACCGGATCCCGTTGTAATCCCGTTGCTTCCTCCATATAGACGGATAGTAGTCCCGCTACTGATCTGTCGATCCCACGTGGCGTGCACGACTTAACGACACAGACACGGAGTACGACGCTCAAGTCGGAGCAGGAATCTAAATCCACACCGAAGTGTGCTAAAGGAGGAAAAATGGCGGAGCTAAAATCGCTAATTTCCAAACGTGCAGCAGTGAAAGGTAAGATAATGCGGATTCAAACTGCGATTGGTACAGCTCAAGAAGATCCACTTGCCTTGTCCACGCCTCAGCTCCGTGTCCATTCGAAGAATGTGGAAAAGTATTACAACGAGTTTAATGAAGCACATGATGCGGTGATGCAAGCTGTGCACGACAACCAGAAGGAGGCCCAGGAAGAAAAGTTAATAGAGTTTGAGGAACTGTACAACGAAGTACAAGTTGTCATCGAAACGCTAATGGAAGCTCATGTACAACATGCTAACCGTGAGCGAGCCAACGGTCAGCCGCAGATCGTAATTCACCAGCAGGCTCTTCGGGCCCCTTTGCCAACATTCGACGGGCGGTACGAGAACTGGCCTAAATTCAAATCGATGTTTCAGGATTTGATGCGAAATTCTCCAGACTCTGACGCAGTGAAATTATATCATCTTGATAAGTCGCTGGTAGGAAGCGCGGCAGGAATCATCGATGCAAAAACTATTCAAGACAACAATTACCAACAAGCCTGGCAGATTTTGGAACAACGATATGAAAATAAGAGGTTGATTATCGATGTTCATGTTCAAGGCCTAATGCAGCTAAAGAAGGTGTCGAAGAAGTCATCTAAGGAGTTACGCAGCCTCATCGATGAGTGTTCAAGACATGTGGAGAATTTAAAGTTTCACGACCAGCTACTTCAGGGAGTTTCGGAACTTATTATTATTCATATCTTGTCAGCATCGCTTGATCAGGAAACAAGGGAACCTTGAGAGGCTACTATCGAGCACGGGGACCTTCCAAACTATGAAGATACTATGGAGTTCCTCAGGAAACGCTGTCTCATCTTAGAGCGATGTAAATCAACCGCACCAGCATTATCTTCTAAGCAAGCTTCTTCGAAGGCAGCACCTCCTACTAAGGCTTTCAAGATTTCCGCAGCAACCACCACATCCAGTGATATTACATGTGAACTATGTGGTGGGGATCATCCAAATTTTAAATGCAGTGCCTTTAAAAATATGAGCATTGCGCAACGGTTGGCAAAGGTCAGAGAAGTTAGAGTCTGCTTCAACTGTTTGCGTAAGGGCCATATGATCAGAGCATGTCCGTCGCAACGAACGTGTGCCAAGTGCTATCAGAAGCATCACAGCATGCTTCATCAAGATCAGCCGGAAGGTTCTGCACCACCTAAACCAAAGGATAAGCCAGAGGAAAAGGCTACTGAGCATCAGGAAGCCCCCAGCAGAATGGATCCAGAGCCATAGGAGAATGGAAGCGTATCAGTGACCACATCTTGCTTTGGTGGTGGACAACGCCGAACCAAACAGGTGCTTCTTCAAACTGCTGTGATTGATGTGATCTATGTACACGGCTGCCTACATCCTTGTCGTACATTGTTGGACTCAGGTTCACAGGCACACATATTGTCAGAAGCAATGGCTAGAGTGCTCGGCTTTCCAACCCTGAAATGCAATATAACAGTAGTAGGTGCAAACGCAGTGAAGACACAAGTCAAAAAAGGGCTGAACCTGAATTTCTCATCAAGATACTGTGATCTTCAAGACAGTATCACATGCTTATTTTCGGATAAACCTACTGGAATTATACCATCCGTAGCAATCGACGTGTCATCGTGGAATATTCCTCCAGAATTGCAGCTTGCGGATCCAGACTTTTTTAAGCCACGCGACATCGATTTGGTGCTCGCTTCGAACTATGTATGGGATTTGCTTCGGACCAAAAAGGTGGTACTTGCGAATGGTACTGCATCACTGCGAGAAACCGATCTAGGTTGGATCATCACAGGTACATTCGACCCGTACCAACAGGTGAGTGCCAATATTCTGCTATCTAATGTAACTATGCACGACGATCCATTGGACGAGCAATTGGAAAGGTTTTGGTCTCTGGAGGAAGTGATCGAGCGCCCATCAATTGACGCTGAAGAGCAAGAAGTTGAGCAGCATTTCTTAGGAACATATTGCCGGGATGAATCCGGTCGATTTGTGGTCCAAATGCCGTTTCGGGAAACAGTCACGGAACTTGAAGACAACCGAAGCCAAGCGTTGAAGCGATTCTTTGCCTTAGAAAGGAAATTGTCACGCAATCCCGAACTACGAAAGCAATATTTTGAATTTATGAGAGACTACGAACTGCTTGGCCACTGCAAAGAAATCAACGAAGAAGACGACATTCAGGGGATGCTGCGATATTACTTACGTGAACTTGCGTTTCCGACAGCACGTGTTTGGATTTTCTGGTGACATAACAAAAATGTACCGGCAGATTAAGATTGACCGTAACCAAACCCGGTTCTTGAGGATTTTTTGGAGAGATGATCCTTTAAAACCATTGAGAGTGTTGGAGTTAGTCACTGTGACATATGGAACCGCTGCTGCACCATTTCTCGCGACCAGATGTTTGGTGCAGCTGGCAACTGAGGAGCAACATCGTTTTCCAATCGCGTCCAAGATGGTGTTAGAAGATATGTACGTTGATGATATGTTATCCGGAGCAGACACAGAAGAGGATGCAATACAACGGCTGTTGGAAGTGAAGGAACTGCTATCTGCTGGAGGGTTTCCGATTCGCAAATGGAGTTCGAATTCTACGGCGGTCCTCGAAAATGTGCCTGAAAATGAACGGGAAAGGTTAATGAAGATTGGTGAAAGTGGACTAAATGAAGGAATAAAGGCTCTTGGAGTGCTATGGGATACAAAAAAATGATGAGTTAACGTTTGAGAGTTGGCCAGAAGAGATCAACGATCAACCACCGACGAAGCGATACGTACTGTCACAAATCTCGAAACTATATGATCCATTGGGACATTGCAACCAGTAATAGTTTGTGCAAAGGTGATTATGCAGAAGTTATGGTCGTCGAAGATAAACTGGGATGATGATCTTGAAGGCGAGCTGCTGGACGAGTGGGTAGCATTTCGTAAATCGTTGACCATGATGAATCAGATCCGTGTACCGAGATGTTTTAAGTTGCCTGATGCTGTTCGGTATGAAATCCATGGCTCGGCTGGTAGTAAAGGTAATTGCAGCCTTGAAGATTGAATTCTCGGGCAATGCATTATGGTGTGATAGTCAGATTGTTTTGGCGTGGCTGAAAAGGCCACTTAAGTCCTTAGAAGTTTTCGTCCAAAATCGGGTGACAGAGATTAACCGGCTTACCAGTAATTTAGTTTGGAAATACATAAACACACGACAAAATCCCGCTGACGTTGTATGTCAAGGTCAGTTGCCAGCGGCGTTGAGCAAAGGTGTTCTCTGGTGGAATGGGCCGGAGTTTCTTGGTCAAGAGCAATACTGCGGTCCTGATATTTGCCCGATCGTGGAATCTGATATTCCTGAATTGAAGGTGGTCAATACCACTGTGAAGAAAATAAATATTTCGCCAGTTTTTCAAAGGTTTAGTGACTTTCGAAAACTTCAACGTGTTATTTCGTACGTCCAGCGCTTTATTCGTAATTGCAAGGGCAAGTCTAGTAAATTTTTAAATCCGACAGTATATTTGAGTGTTTCTGAAATGCAAGCTGCATTGAAATGCATTGTGAGGGTGATTCAGAATTTGGAATTACCTGGTGAAATCCGCTGCCTTGAGAAGGGACAAATACCGCTTCGGTTGGCAAACCTCAGTCCTTTTCTTGATGAAGATCATTTGCTGAGGGTAGGAGGTCGTTTACAGAAAACGTGTCTACTATTCGAAACGAAACATCCGATTGTGTTGCCAAGACATCCGGTAACCGAAATGATCATAAGAGCTCTTCACGTCGAGAACTTACATGTAGGACCTTCAGGATTATTGGCTATCGTCCGGCAAGCGTTCTGGCCATTGAAGGGTTCGTCCACTATTAGAAAGGTGACAAGAAGTTGCATTTCATGTTTTCGAACGCGTCCACGAGGTCTCCAACAGCTTATGGGTAGTATACCTGAAGAAAGGGTGAATATGACCGCTCCTTTTGAGTATACTGGTGTAGATTACGCTGGGCCAGTTTCTGTGAAGCAAGGAAGGTATCGTCCGAAGATTGTGAAGTGCTATATCGCCGTTTTTGTGTGCATGACGACGAAAAACATGCATTTAGAACTAGTGTCGGACCTCACCACCGCTGCGTTCATCGCCGCATTGGAACGGTTCATCAATCGGCGTGGTCTGGTGCGCAAAATGTTTTCTGACAACGGCACCAATTTTGTTGGGGCATCCAATGAGCTTCATCAATTGTACCTGGATTTCCGTAGCGAGGCACACTGTCGTAAGGTAAATGATTTTTTATTGTCTAGAGACATAGAGTGGCACTTCATCCCCCCCCAGAGCACAAAATTTTGGTGGCTTGTGGGAGGCAGGAGTGAAAAGTGTCAAAACGCATTTGAAGAGAACGCTGCAAAATGCAATATTAACATTTGAAGAATATTGCACCATACTTACGCATGTAGAAGCAATTTTAAACTCGAGACCCATGTTCAGTGTTTCCGAAAGTCCAGATGAACCGCTTCCAATTACTCCAGCGCACTTGCAAATCGGGAGGCCACTGGTTTGCATTCCAAAGCCATCTTGCGAAAGAACTCCAGACAATCGTTTATCTCGATGGCGTTATCTTGATAAGCTTCGTGAACACTTTTGGGGACGTTGGTCTCGCGAATATTTGACGTCTCTTCAGTCACGGGGCAAGTGGACTGCAGCATCGCCGAGTGTCCAACCCGGAACGGTGGTGCTTTTAATCGAAGACAATCTTCCACCACAGGTGTGGAAGCTAGGAATCGTGATCAATACTTACCCGGGATCGGACTCCTTGGTTCGTGTGGTGGACGTCAAGACTTCGAGTGGAACGTTTCGACGCTCAATAAGTAAACTAGCTCCTCTTCCGACAAAGGATAACTTCAGCTTCGAAGCCGCGCGGCAGGATGTTGGCGGATGTCTTTCCGCCTAGTGAAATGTGTTAAATGTCGTGAGAAAAAAATTTTCGCTCCTTTTATTAGCAGCGGTTGCTATGATAATTTCGTTAGAGTTGGCAACCCAGGCAACCCACTGAAAGAGTCATGGCACAGTTGAAAACGAAAGGGGATGAATGTGCAGAAAGAGCGCGAATGGACTGGCTTGCACACGATTGATGAGCTGGCTTAAGATCAGTTAGATTCGAACCTTCATATAATTAACATCAAAATTTAATGTGAACTACAAAACTAAATCTTAATTACTGGAAGTAAAGAAATTGAAGTTGAAGTGCAAATATGTGTTTCTATCTTACTAAACTAACATACAGTCCAGAATTTTCCTCCATTACGCTTAAATTGAGCCGAACAATGTCGTATCAGAATATAAGTATATCGGCAGTATTGTAGTACTAATGGAGAAAAGGCGCCGGAAATTCTACAAGTCAGTTTTCGTCAAAAGTTGTCCGGTTTACTTTTTTATGTCGTTGGGAGTAATCTACGACCTTCCCGCGAAACCCAATCTCAAGAAACTAAAACACCGAAGTTGTTCCCCAGAAAGACCTATTCTCCAACAAACCATTATCTGTAAAGTACCAAACCTTGGAAAACATTATTTCCTTTCCCAGAAAAGTATTACCCAAATAGAACAAATAGTCAGATATTCATTCCCCGGAAATCCCTAGCTGACGGTTGCCCTCGCAATCAAAATGCCGCTTTTCAAACAACAGGTACAGATAGGCTGCCAAACCAGACATTTATTATTGATCTTGGACAATTTCATTTGTTTGAAAATGTTTACAATTTCCAACTTCCACCCAAATCTACACATTTTGGCTATCAACAAACATTTCCCAATCACTGCCTATATGTTGGTGGCTGTTGATACATATGGATACCTTTTCGATCTCGCCAATTTCGTGCAAATTGGTCGTATTTTCGCGATGCTCGAGCAAAACTTTGCTCCTCTTGCTTGAAGACCATTTTTATAAATGAAGTGCAAACGTCAAAATCGAATAGGGGCAATTCTGCACAAACCTGGGGCCATCCATAAATGACGTAGCATTATATGGGGGAGGGGGAGTTTAGTATTTTGATATGTGTGACGACAAGGGGGTAGGGGGGTCACGTCATGCTACGTAGTTTTTTTAAAGTGGAATAGGGGTCACGGGGGACCTGATGTCACGATAACCTTACCCGTTTCATCTAACTAACATCGTTTTTTATTTTTTAAATTTTTTTTAAGGTGATAAGGGGGGGGGGGAGTTATCGTCAAGCTACGTAATTACCAGGGGGTATTTAGAGTTTTGTCAGTTAGGTTCACTCACTCGGAGCCGATAGTTGTTCTCAACACAAGCTCCGCGTTTAAAAACCCAAACTTTCGCCCGGTCCACGCCACCCATATACTTTCCGAAGTTCGGGCTCAGCCTCCCGGTTAGTATACCAACTGGTTTCCGTCCGGTCCGTTACGCGAGTGCGAAGTGCCGTGTATCATCAGTGCGAAGGCTACTCGAATTTTAATCCGAAAATTCAAAATCGACTTTCCCACCGATACCAGGAGCACAGACTCTGAAGGAGTTGAGCGATAGCGCATCTCCATCAATTCAAAAGTGCAAACCGTGGTCAACCGTCCGCCTCCACCACGAGCATTGGTTTGAACAGTTGCACGTGTGCGCGCGAATTCAAACCGAAATAGTGTAATCGGCTCCATAGGTGCCGGCGGTAGTGTAGTGCAGTGTAGAAGGTGCATTTTGAAAAAGCCAACTTCCGCCCACCTGACAACCCATAAACAACCCACCTAATGGGGGAACCTCCCCCTATCCCCACCCCGGGGAGCAGCGGCCCATCTTTGAGTCGTACTTTGCCAGGATACTTAAACTCTGGCGATATAATTGACAAGCAGACTCTGCTACTGCGAGCAAAATCATTGGATGGTGATTCCGATGCCCGACTGACGACTAACCCGTTCACGATTTTGAAATCGGTACAACGTGTGTTAGGATGCGATCCGACAAAGGTGGTTTCGGCCACAAAAGAAGGTAGAGGAACCCGCTATGTCTTAAGGACGACATCGAAAAAGGCATATAACGCTCTGATGAGTTTGAACGAGCTGATCGACGGGCAAAAAGTTGAGGTGGTTTCTCACCCCACTCTCAACATTACTCATGGTGTCGTTTACGATATCGACACCAAAGACATGAGCAACGAAGAACTTCTTGACGAGCTGAAAGGTCAAGGAGTCACAGCAGTGCGTAGGATCACCAAGCTGCACGTAGGAGTAGTAAGCAATACTCCTCTGGTGGTGATATCTTTTAGTGGCTCAACCCTCCCCGACTACATTTACATCCCCCATGCTGTGCTAACGCTGTGACAAATTTGGGCATGGCACTAGGGTGTGCCCCAACAAGGAAACTTGCTTGAACTGCAGCCTGAACCACCCATCAGCCAAAGATAATTCATGCACCCAAGTCTCGAAGTGTATAAACTGCAGCGGAGAGCACTGAACAAGAGCAAAAGAGTGCCCCAAATACATGGAAGAGGTAGCCATCATTAAAGCGAAAGTTTCCCTAAACCTTTCCTTCCCCGAAGCAAGAGCTCTAATAACACAAAAGCGCAAAGGACCAAGTTACGCCGAACAAACCCAGAAACGCACAGAATCGAAAGACAACGAGAAAGAATCCACTATCGCCAAACTGAAGGCGGAGCTCATTAGGCTAAAGGGCGAAAAGAGTAATCCGCCAAAAGATGACCGGGACGATGAGATATTAAACCTAAAAAACCATCTGGCGGAGGCTGTTCGCCAACTTAGAATTGCCAAGCAACAACTCACCTAGGTAAGCAGAGCTAACACTTCACCGAAAGTAGAGTAGGGAAACGTCAACAAACTAAACCCGATTACCACGATATCGACCGAATGTAACGTAGTAGCCGCGAAACAACAGCGAGACCCCCGACTTTGTGACGAACGAAAGCAGCAAAGAAATCGTAGCCGAGCAGGCGATGGGGATAAATCCCGAAGCCCTATCGGAAACAAAACAGAGCCAGCACCACCGAAACAACAACGGACAACCCGAGCGAACTCCCGCAACAACAGCCCTTCACTACCCGGACATTTGAACATCTCAGACACCGAAACGACGCAAAACTCCATGCCCCAAGCGTCTTTCGTAATGTCCGACTAGCCATACAACGATCATAGCAACTGGGGATGCCAATAAAAAACAACGAATTCAACAGCAACATAAAACAAAGCCCGCCTGTGTCGACCCTGACCGGGGAAGTTCCGGATACGTCCGACGCACCCCCGGCGGCTGTTGACACAGGACCATTGGAGCACCAACAGGGAAGTACCTTTAACATCCCCATTAGCATTCGATTTACGCATTCACCATCCATCTCATGCCAACCAGACAGGAATCCAGAAAATCCACGAACACAGCAATCCCAAACGAACCACGACCGCCTCCAACGCCCCGCATCTTGCCGGGCCCCAGAGTAGGCGATCTCCCCGCCTGATCTCAAAAGTGACACCAGTATCAGGAAAACCAAGCGAACAGCTCCACTGCAACGAGAACCGGTTCAGGTCTCCCGATATCCCCGCACCTGGCGGACCACCGGGAAGAACTCTCAACCGGGAAACTCCTACTCACCAACAGCAACGAGTACGACGAGACCTCAGCCCGGTTCCCGGTTGCTCTTGGCATCCGGTACGTTTTAGATCATCCAGGAATCCAGTAGTCACCAATCGTGACGCCCACTTCCCCGTGCCGGCCCTGACCGGGGACGTTCCGCCTTGCAGCGATGCTCCCCCGGCGGCTGCTGGTGCGGGAGGCCCGGGCACATCCCGGGTAAGTTCATATCAACACTCCAACCGACAAGAACAATTCAGCGCCACAAACTCTTTTTCAAGGAATGATCGAACTTCCGACGCTTGGCTGATCACACGCTTCAGAAAACGATACCAAAACCTACCCAGAACGAAACGCACAAAAATGACCGACACAACGCCTGCGGACCCCTTGCTCTACCTCCCGCGGTCATTGGAAGGGACGTACGCCAGACCACCGATCAACAACTGCAACAAAAATTACCCCCTCAACACAAACAAAGCGCACGAAACCGATAGCTTCCTGTCAAGGGAGAAAGCCTCTTCCCCTGCACCAGCCCTGTCCGCGGACGTACCGGCCCTCACCGACGAGCCTTCGGCGGCTGCTGGTGCAGGGGGCCCGGATCACCACCGGGTAAGTCTAACCACACCCTACTCCCACCAAGACCAGTCGTACGGCTCCGAATCATTTCCAGGTAGCCCACCGCGCAGTCTCAACAGCGTCTCGATGACCAACAGCACCGGCTCAGAATATTCCACGCTAGCCGTCCAGTGGAACATCAACGGCCTAAGGAACAACCTAGGGGACCTACAGAACATAATCGCCAGCACCGAACCACTTTGCCTCGCCATTCCGGAAACCCACTTGCACACCGGCGTTGACCCCACCCCATGGTTCGGAAACAGATACGAATGGGAGACGGCCAGAGGAGACAACAACCACCAAACCATCGGATTGGGCATCAAGGTTGAACTCCTGTCGGTGCACCTCCACCTCAACACGGAACTAATAGCGGTCGCTAGGAGGATATCAACCCCCATCCGCTGCTCCATTGTATCCATCTACCTACCACCATCTACCAACATACGAAGCCAACTAACCAGCCTGATCAACCAGGTCCCCGCCCCATTCATCGTCATGGGGGACCTCAACGCCCACCACAAGGCCTGGGGCTCGGACAAGTGCTGCCACCGAGGTAACGAGATCGTCAAACTCATCGAGGAAATCGACGCCGTGATACTAAACGACGGCAGTACCACGTTCATCCGTGGTAACGCCTCCTCCGCCCTCGACGTCACCTTCGCCTCCTGTTCCATCGCTGGGATATGCGGTTGGTCCACGTCCAACGATACCGCCGGGAGTGACCACTTCCCCATCGTGCTACGCATAAATCGCCTCCAACTTAAAACCACCCGACGAAGACGTTGGCTATACGAAAACGCCGACTGGGATGCCTACGACGCTGCCATACAGTCCCACCTTGTTCGAGACCGTACGTACTCACTGGTCGAACTCTCAGAAACTATCGTCAACGCAGCGAAAGAAACCATCCCCCGAACAAGCGAGGTACCACCACACCGTGCCGTGAACTGGTGGAATCCGGAAGTCAAAGCTCGCCGGAAAGCTCTCCTCTCCTTACAAAAAACACCGCCCAATCACCCCCTTTGGGACCAAAGACCGGACAACTTTAGAACGCTCCGAAACGCTGCGAGGAAAACAATCCAAGCGGCTAAAGAAACCAGCTGGAGGAACTTCATTGACGGTATCCACACGAACTCCTCAACCACGGAGCTGTGGAGACGGGTCAACGCGCTCAGTGGCAAACGTCGACAAAATGGCTACTCTTTAGCGGTCAACAACACCACCATTACTGACCCCGAGGAAATCGCGAACAAGATAGGCTGCCACTTCGAATCGTTATCCGCCGACAAAGCTCTGCCAGCCGCATTCGCTCAGAAAAAAAGCAGACTCGAAGCCTCTCCTACGACCTTCACGCCAGACTCCGCAGCCACCTACAACAGACCCTTTACCGGAGCGGAACTTGCCGTCGCTCTCACTAACGCACGAGGAAAGTCCGACGGCCCTGACACGATTGGTTACCCGATGCTTAGGCATCTCCCGCCCGGAGGCAAAAGAGCCCTCCTAGACTCTTTTAACACTATCTGGGAACGCGGGTCCTTCCCAGAGGAATGGAAACTGGCCCACGGAGTCCCCATTCCTAAAAAATGGCAGGGTACCTGTGCCCCCAGCGTCTTCAGGCCAATCAGCCTGCTGTCATGCACCGCTAAGACACTGGGGAGGATGGTAAACCGGCGACTGACCACGTGCCTGGAAGACGAGAAACTACTCGACCCACGCCAATTCGCTTTCCAGAAGGGATTCGGCACCGGGGCCCCCCTGGGCTCGCTCGGCGAGGTACTAGACAGAGCAAGGTCCGAAGGCATCCACACCGATATTGCCATACTCGACATAGCAAAAGCTTACAACACAATCTGGCGCGAAAGCGTCCTTCAACAACTCCAACGATGGTGCATATAGGGGAACCTAGGCGTCTTCATCCAAAATTTCCTAACCAACCGCCGCTTTCGGGTACGCATAGGCGGCGCACTCTCCGACGAATTCCGCGAGGCCAATGGAGTGCCACAAGGATCGATACTAGCCGTGACCCTCTTCTTAGTGAGGATGAATTCGCTCTTCACCGCGCTACCCGGGGGCATCTATGTCTTCGTGTACGCGGACGACATCATATTGGTGGCCCTCGTGAAGACGATCCCGCGCACAAGAATGTCTCTGCAGGCCGCCGTCAACGCAGTCGGCCGATGGGCACTCGCCACTGGATTCAACATCGCCGCCACCAAGTGCGCCATTACACACTGCTGCAGCACATATCACCCAGCCAATGCTCGTCCAATCCGCCTCAACGGTACAATAATTCCATTCCGAAAGGAACCGGTCGTCCTCGGGATCACCCTCGACCGGAAACTGACAATGATACCACACTTCCGGCGACTGAAAAAAGTCTGCCAGGGCAGAAAGCGACTAGTCCGGACCATTTGCGCCCACCACCCCAAAAACAACCGCCGAGCAGCGCTGAACGTCGGACGATCTCTTATCCACAGCAGAATCTTCTACGGGATCGAGATGACTTGCCGAAACCTAGATGGACTCTGCGCCATCCTCGGGCCCTTATACCACGGAGCGGTGCGGCTAGCCTCCGGTCTACTACCGAGTACCCCGGCCGAAGCTGCCTGTGTAGAGGCAGGAGTACTACCCTACCGCTGGGAAACAGCCAGGGTGGCCTTCAGAAGAGCACTAAGCTTCCTGGAGAAAACTTAGAGGGACGAGTGCCCCCTTCTCACCACCGCCTCCAACCTGCACCAAGAGTTTACCAGCAACGACCTCCCACCCATCGCTCGTCTACACCGGGTGAGACCGCGGTCCTGGTACGACCCCGGCCCCAACACCGACGACAGCCTTGCTCGCACTATAAAAGTTGGCGACCACCCCAGCAGCATACTAGTTAAATACAGACAGCTAATTAACCGAAGATATTCACATCACACTAAAATCTTTACCGCCGGTTCCAAAGCGAACGACGGTGTAGGAGCGGAGATCAGCGGCTTGGGGAACGAGCTCTCCTTCCGCCTACCTCCCTCCTGCTCAGTTTTCTCGGCGGAAGCGGCCGCCATTGCAGTGGGAATTATCAAAAGACCCACCGATACACCGACGGTCATCTTCACAGACTCGCTCTCGGTCCTGAGGGACGTCGCTAGCGGGACCTCCAAACATCCCTTCGTTCAGGCCATCGAGACACTTCGAGACCCATTGGTTACAATCTGCTGGGTTCCGGGTCACAGCGGCATCAAGGGTAACACAGACGCCGACCGATTAGCCCTCTTCGGCAGACGGGCCCGGACCCGGCTCCCTAATGAGACTCCAACCATTGACATCATCAGGGAATTCAACACCAGCTTGCAGAACGGATGCACCAACCACTGGCGGAGTTCTCGAAATCACACCCAAAAAATCAAAGGCTCAGCCGACACCTGGACCGACCGAGACAGCCAGAGGGAACAAAAAATACTCTCCCGACTCCGCGTGGGGCACACACGAGTAACCCACGCACACACCGTGTCCAGCGAGCCCGTCCCAGAATGTGCCTCCTGCAACACCCGGCTCACCGTCGAACACCTGCTGTGCAACTGCCGAGAACTGGAGGACCTACGGCATCAGTACGGCCTGACTGGTTAGATACGGGACACCCTATCCAACGACCCGGTTCGGGAAGAGGCACTCCTCCTCTTCCTAAAGGACGCCGGCCTATACGACAGCATTTAAACAATAAAATGAATTACGCAATCCCTCCGCAAACAAAATGAAATGTAACATTTATGAATTGTAATCTCGCTTTATTTCATGGGCGAATGACCTATAAGTTAAAGCCCCAATAAACAATAATAATAATAATAATAGAGTTTTCTGACGAAATGCTACGATGGGGTAGGGGGTGTTTAACATCACTCAAAAAATGCTTCGTCATTTATGGATGATAAAATAAGAGGTACGCAGGCTTTTTAAATACATGTTTAAATAAAATGCATCACGTTTAAGTGGACCAAATTCTGATCGTATCACGTAATTTGCTACTTATGTAAGTGTTTCAAATACTTTGTAATCCGATTCACCACTTCAAACGTTTTCTTACTCTAAACAACGCTTTCCCCGAACCTGAAGAACTACTCAGCCTTAGACAAATTCTTTCTGAATAGCACATTGAGAATCAATGAAAACAACCACCCCATTTATATACCAGTGCCAACAGAACAATTCTTAAAATAACTCAATCAAAAGAATAATAACAATTCAAATATTTAGGTGTGTGTGCTTTGTTCAAATTCTTATTATTTTTGTAATTATTACAAGCATTCAAGTGAATAAAATCTAAATGAAACGTTTGTAATTTGTAGTTGCGAATTGAAATTGAATTTTCAGTCAAGTAATTTTCTGGGCTTTGGTACTTTCTGGAAATTAGTTTTCTGGAAATTGATGTATTCTGATAAATGTATTTCTAAGGAAAAAGCTTCGAAACTGTATTTGTTGGGAGATGGTTTTCGGGAAAATGTTATAGAATCCTTTGGGAGAGTTTTGGAAGTTAGTGAGCCCCTTATTCTAGTTCTACAGTTTTAACGTTCAAAATGCGACTTACAATAATATAAATTCGATTATTTTAATCACTCTATCAGTCAGCAGACTCAAGGCATATTGGTAATAACACAAAATACTGTTGCATTGCATCGTTATCTTGCGTATATTTGAGTTGGTTAGCAATCATTTATCTAACAGTAACGTTTACTGTTGTCTACTCGATCTGTACGTAGGGGATACTAATGATATGCTCTTACCATTGAAGTGGAGCTAAATTGTAACCATTATTATTAGCGGTGTCTGTCCATCGGAACAGAAACATGTTGCTCCGCTGTTGAAAGTTACCCCGTTTGACGGTAATGCTAATTAGGCTAATTATGATATTTTTGTTTCAAATGCTTCAGCGTCGACATTTAGTTTATCCAGTTCGTGGCTGGCGAACCATTGAACATAGGTGCAAGGTGTACCAAGAATGTAATAGACATTTTCACAATTTTATTGAACATAATTAGCCATGGAATAATAGTTTGGTGAAATGAGAAAGGCACATGTTTAATATGAAATAGGGTGATGTGCCTATTATGGCAGTAGAGCCTACTGTGACCCTATTTCGTACCCCTTGGTTTCGAACCAAGATAATGACAATATCGATTTGGCTAAAACTGGTGTGCAAAAATAAGCTCAAGTTATATTCTTTATTTGTTGTGCACATATGTATTTAGAACTATCCTCTAAATCCAACTTTTAATTAAAACAAAATCACCTTATTGAAATATGTGCAAATCCACCTCACTCACGTAGTGAACCGAAACAGAACACAACGGCGCTTAGCAAAATAAACACTTACGAGCCAGGCTTTACCGCCTCATAGCTCATTTATATTATTCCGGCACAAAAATATCAAACATTGCACTGATATCTTTATTTTAGCTGGAGAACCTTTTTACGAATAGTTTACTTTAAAAGCACTCGTCATACACTAGGATAGGCCTAGTGTCATATTTATTTATTCGATCTTCGGCAGATACCGTACAGATTAAGTGTTAGTGTGTTAAAAGCTTATAATCGCTAACTTATAACTAGATTTAGTAATATGATAGTCAAAGAGTTCGGAAGTTTCATTATATTTGCGGCAACATCTATCTACCGGATTATTCTGGACGTATGCTGTACGGTGCCTAGGGATCCATAAAACCGGTCGGTTTCTTATAACACGAGGAGGAACAAACAAATTAATCCTTGAGAGAATATCGGGAGAGTCAATATTGCTCGACAACATATCAAAAATGAACATTCTTTGCAAGAAGGTGCGACGTGACTCCAGCGTTGGCAAATCTAGTAGCATACATCTATTATTATACGGTGGTAAACGGATAGGGTCGTTCCAAGGCAGTTTTCTTATTAGGATAATGTTAAATAAGGGGGTTCACATTATTGCCATATTTTGCCGATACGCTACCACAATCAAAACAAACTTTTTGCATCTATCATACAGCAAAGAATAACCAGTGCGGCCAAACCAAAACATGAACTTGGAAATATATTGTAATGCAATTTCAGGTATAAGTAATCAATTATTTCAAGTTATTCAACTAATTGTTGATTGCAGATATTTTATTTTCATCTGCACATACAATTCTGATCGGAAGGAAGCAATGTGTGATGTGAATCTTGATATTCCAGTTGTCAACCTTTGCATGGTTATTTCCTGCGTGCGCAATTCTGGGCGCTCTCCTACTAACAGCTGATGAGTTTCTTTCATGTGCGTGATGTTTACGTTTGTTTTGATCGGCTGTAAAAAGCAGAATGATTCGTTTTACAAATCACGCATTGGCGTCCATGATCTGGATACCTAGTTAGAATCGACGCAAATGGAATATGAGACATTGCGTAATTTGGAGGGGGTCCAAAGTTTCGACTTCAAAATATTCACATTCAAAATACGTAATATGTAAAATCCTCATTTAATTAAAATCGGTTTTGGTAATCGAATCTGGTTGGAATGATTTTTGACTTAGAATGAATTTAAAATAGAAACTATTTTAAAATTTCTCAAGGCGTTAAAATTTTCGGAGCGGTGGGGGGGGGGGGTCCGGGCCTCGTTTGAGAATGTATGAGTGTTAAGACGTTTACTATCTCCGAGGTGTAATCATATTTGCGAGATCGCGGGCGTAGGTGTGTGTGTGTAGGTGTTCGCAAAGAGCTTAAGCGTTTGTATGTAAACTTGTTTTCGTGTGTGGTAGCGTGTATGTGACTTCGCGTATATGCACTCGATTTTGTGACGCGAGCCGTGAATCTGATACTAAGTTTCAGTGTGCGGTTCAGATGCTAGAAGTGAGAGTTCTCTTGTATCAATTGTAGTTCCCGGTCATGTCGCCATGGAACGCGTTATCTGGTGGATATGAGCGTTATCTTTGACTGACCCAGCTGAAGGCGACAGTAAGAGATAAAAGAGATAAAGAAGAGATAAAAGCAATAGATGAGAGATGTAATAGAATAGACAGGTACAAGATATAGCTGAAGTTCTGATCATCACATGACACATATACATCAGTACTCCAAACACCACCACACATAGCACATCCTTTCTCAATTATCTTTTTGTTATTGGTTAATTGTTGGTTGTGAGCTGATAAAGAGAGGAAAAGTATAGAACAGAAAAAAGGCTCACATCAGCCCTCCCGGCCTCCTCGATATACAACTATCGAGGCGTATTGTAATAAACATCCTGAAGCGGGCTTCTTATATAAATCAATCCTGAGTAGTCACTGGTGGTGCTGGAATCAGGAATCAGAATATATTGGCTCAAATGGCACGTTCCCCGTACATAGTCGGGGATTTGTGCCTTGCCGTGTGTTTTCTTCATTTCCTGAGCGGAAGGAAAGGACAAGGAGGTGTGGGGAAGTAGACTTGGAAGGGTGGGAAAAATAACAGCACAAAACAAAAATAAACAACAGGTAAGTTAAACTCACAAGTAGTTCAACTTGCCTGCGAATAAGCCTAAAGCTCTTTACCACATTGGATAAGAAACTTTAGTATGTCTCTGAGTTTCAGTCGTCCAAACATGGTTTCGTCTATATAAGGACGGCTGAAGACTCGAAATCGCAATTGCGCTACCGCTGGACAGTTGCATATCAGATAATGTGAGGTTCCATAGTCGGATTCACAAAGATCACATGAAAAAGACTCAGCGCGCTGAAGTTGCCATGTGATAATTGAGTTTGCAGTGGTCGGTTAAAGCCCTGGTCAGCATGCCGCAGTGGAGCTTCGAAAAATGTAAGAGATTTTTCGAAACCACTGGGGATGGTTGTTCCAGAAACGCCTTCGTTTGGCGACACGTTTGTAGATTTCTCCAATCATTGCGGTGCTCGGACGAAGCCCAGGACCGTATTTTTTCCCTTATCCAACTTGTCGAAATTGGCAGCGCGGGCTCAGGACCAACGAAGTCAATCGCTGAACCTGCCCTGGCCAATTCGTCAGCCCCATAACAGTTTTTGCAACCGACCGAGACGGTTGTGCCTCCAGGTGGAAGGATTTGTTCTCGAGAGAGTGACGGAGTGCGAGACGCTGTATGCGTTATTGTGGGAGAGAGAGAGACCAGTTTGTTAAGTGTGAGTCGACAGTTGATACGTCGGAGGCGTGGTCAACGGCATCCTCGACAAGTGGTGTTTTGACAGCAAACCGCGGGTAGACGAATTTGCCTACCGCGGTGGCAGAGATCGACAGTGATCGTGCCTGTACCCACAGAAAAAAATATAGTGTATTGGTGTCGTCGGGCAATTCTAATCGACGAGAGGGAAGCGTCACAGGTAGACCCATTTGCTCTATTTGTCTACCGCAGAAGTGGTACGACGAATAAGGAAAACAAGTGGCACTGAAAAGTGCCGCATCGACAGTGGGATTTTCGCAGCAAGCCACAGGTAGCCACATTTGTCTACCGAGGTGGTGGAAACGGAGAGAGCGCGCTTGTGGTGGTGATACCGACGAGCAGCTTAATCGGAGAGAGTTTTGAAGTGTTGCAGGTAGGACTATTTCTCTACTGAAGAAGCAACGCGACGAAGAAGAACAGCAGGTGTCACATTGTCAAACAACGGGCACCGAGTTTACAACGTAACACATGAGGTGTGTTCTACAGGTATAACAGGTATATTTTTCATTCCTTCTTGTGATAGTTTTTCTTGCTAGGTAAAATGGATGAAGAGATGGGAGAACGAGTAACAGACCCTCCCCCTAAGCCTTATGCTGAAAATGTAAATCCGACTAGAATTAAAATTTACCCAGAGTCGTCAACGGGACCATGGATTGTATTTATTAGGCGTAAAGTAAAGGCGCTAAATATTATTCAAATTTCTAAAGATTTGACTTCGCGATTCTCGGATGTAAAAGAGATCGTCAAAGTCAATAAAGATAAAATACGCATTGTCGTTGGTAGTTTCAAACAAGCCAATGCAATTGCTTCTTGCGAGCTTTTTACGCGTGAGTATAGAGCGTATATTCCTTCAAAGGAAATTGAAATTGATGGGGTCATCACAGAATCGAGTTTGACTGTTGATGACTTAGTTAAGCATGGGGTTGGTCGTTTCAAAGACACCATACTTAAAGACGTAAAAATACTTGAATGCAAGCAATTGCATTCAGTATCACACGAAGGAGATAAAAAAGTTTATCGACTGTCTGACTCATTTCGAGTGACTTTCGCTGGGTCTGCGCTGCCCAACTATGTCATTATCGATAAGATTCGTCTCCCTGTTCGCCTTTTTATCCCTCGTGTAATGAATTGCCTTAATTGCAAACAGCTTGGCCACACAGCCACTTACTGTTCCAATAAGGCACGGTGTGGCAAATGTGGGGGTTCTCATCAAGAGGATACATGTAATGAAAATTCAGAAAAATGTTTAATGTGCGGAGAAAACTCACATGAGGTCCCTGCATGCCCCATTTATAAATTGCGTGAGGATAAAATTAAACGATCCTTGAAGGAGAGGTCTAAGCGCTCCTATGCAGAAATGTTGAAAAATGCTACCCCTAAACCCATCTTCTTAGAAAACACTTACACATCTCTATTTTCGGAACAGTCTGACTCTGACGGAGCGTGCGAAGGTACATCATTTGTTTTACCCGGAAATTCCAGAAAAAGAAAACAGTCTTCTTTTCCCAAGCTGCCAAGCAAGGGCCTTAAAATTTCTCCACCAATAGATAAACTGCGCCCAAAACCGAAAAATTCCGATTCAAAACCGAAATCAATTCCGCCCGGTTTTGGGAACGTACAATCCAAACAGAACACCATTACTGGAAATAATAAAATTTCGACTACCTCTGAGTCTCAGCCGGGGGTAGGATTATTGAAATTTTCTGAAATTGTTGATTGGATTTTTAAAGCATTCAATATTTCTGAACCACTAAAGAGTATACTTTCAGCTTTCCTCCCAACAATTAGAACATTTTTAGAGCAGCTGATTGCTCAATGGCCCATCCTTGCAGCGATTGTATCTTTCAATGGGTAATTCACCTCCTCCAATGAAAGATTCCATCACTGTTTTACAGTGGAATTGCAGAAGTATCATACCTAAAATTGATTCCTTAAAAATTTTACTGCATAATTTAAAATGCGATGCTTTTGCTCTATGTGAAACATGGCTTACCTCAAACATTAATTTCAACTTAAATGATTTCAACATTATTCGCCTAGACCGAGACACCCCGTATGGAGGAGTGCTTCTAGGAATTAAAAAGTGCTATTCTTTCTATAGAATTAACATCCCCTTGTTTGCGGGCATTGAGGCTGTAGCTGTCCAAACGAACATTAAAGGCAAAGACATGTCTATCGCTTCTATATATATACCTCCCAAAGTTCAAATTGGACAACGTCAAATTTTTGAGGTAGTGGAATCCATGGCTGCTCCGCGTCTGATACTGGGAGACTTCAACTCGCACGGAGTATTGTGGGGTTCCCTCTACAATGATAATCGATCCTCTTTGATTTACAATGTTTGTGACGAATTTAATATGACAGTTTTAAATACTGGCGAAACAACACGCATCCCCAGACCTCCTGCACGTCCAAGTGCATTAGATCTATCTCTGTGCTCGACATCACTTCGGTTAGACTGCACGTGGAAGGTTGTACCTGATCCTCACGGTAGCGATCATTTGCCAATCGTTGTTTCAATTAACAGTGAATTAGGCCTTACGAATTCAATCAATGTTCCTTATGACTTAACACGAAATATTGATTGGAAAACATACGAAACATTAATTTCCACTTCTCTTGCTTCGACAGAAGAGCTACCCCCTACCGAAGAATATGAATTCCTAGCGGGTTTAATTATTGAAGCAGCAGAACAAGCCCAAACGAAATGCAATCCTGGAATGACAATAAATAGACGGCCCCCTAATCCTTGGTGGGACAAAGAGTGCTCTGATGCATATGAAGCTAAACAAGTTGCCTACAA
This sequence comes from Topomyia yanbarensis, assembly GCF_030247195.1. Lineage (NCBI taxonomy): Eukaryota > Metazoa > Arthropoda > Insecta > Diptera > Culicidae > Topomyia > Topomyia yanbarensis. Next base: position 119,613,655 of record NC_080670.1, read on the forward strand.
AGAAATTATGAAACAGAAAGGGGGTATACGTGAGAACTTTGAAAATTATTTCATTTTGCAAAACAAATTTGACAGTATACGTCGTGCCAAAAAATCTAGTTATTGGAGACACTTCGTTAATGGCTTGTCAAGAGAAACATCAATGAGTACTCTTTGGAACACAGCCAGAAGAATGAGGAATCGAAACGTGACTAATGAAAGCGAAGATTTTTCGAATCGTTGGATATTTAATTTTGCCAAGAAAATTTGTCCCGATTCTGCTCCTGCGCAGAAAATCACTCGCGATGCTCCCACAAGTAACGATTTCATAGATTCGCCTTTGACAATGATGGAATTCTCAATTGCACTCCTCTCATGCAACAATAATGCTCCGGGACTAGACAGAATTAAATTCAACTTGGTGAAGAATCTGCCTGACCTAGCAAAAAGACGCTTGTTGAATTTATTCAATAAGCTTCTTGAGCAGAACATTGTCCCGCACGACTGGAGACAAGTGAGAGTTATCGCTATTCCAAAACCGGGAAAACCAGCCTCCGATCATAACTCGTATCGACCGATTGCAATGTTATCCTGCATCAGGAAATTGTTGGAAAAAATTATCCTACGACGTCTCGACAATTGGGTTGAGGCGAACGGCTTGCTATCAGATACCCAGTTTGGTTTTCGGAGGGGAAAGGGAACGAATGATTGTCTGGCGCTACTTTCGTCAGAAATCCAACTAGCTTATGCAAAAAAAGAACAAATGGCGTCTGTGTTCTTAGACATAAAAGGAGCATTCGACTCTGTTTCCATTGATGTCCTCTCAGAGAAACTACATCAATGTGGTCTTTCACCAATATTAAATAATTATTTATACAACTTATTGTCAGAAAAGCACATGCATTTTTCATATGGCGATTTGGCAACATTCAGAATAAGTTACATGGGCCTCCCACAAGGTTCTTGTTTAAGCCCCCTTCTCTACAATTTTTACGTGAATGATATTGATAATTGTATTGTCAGCCCATGCACTCTAAGACAACTTGCAGATGATGGCGTGGTTTCTGTTACAGGACCAAAAGCCTTAAATTTACAACAACCACTGCAAGATAGTTTGGATAATTTATCAAGTTGGGCTTTGAAGTTAGGCATCGATTTCTCTACGGAGAAAACAGAGTTGGTTGTTTTTTCAAGGAAGCGTGATCCAGCTCAGCTTCAGCTTCAGTTGGTTGGTAGAACGATAGCCCAAGTCCTGACTTTTAAATACCTTGGAATTTGGTTCGATTCTAAAGGCACATGGGGAGGCCACATTAGGTATCTAATAACGAAATGCCAACAAAGGATAAATTTTCTGCGAACAATAACTGGATCATGGTGGGGTTCTCATCCAAGTGACATGATAAGATTGTATCAAACAACAATACTTTCAGTAATGGAATATGGGTGCATCTGTTTCCGTTCAGCTGCGAACACTCACATTATTAAACTGGAACGGATACAGTATCGCTGTTTACGAATTGCCTTAGGTTGCATGCAGTCGACCCATACGATGAGTCTTGAAGTACTAGCGGGAGTTCTTCCTTTAAAAGATCGATTCTGGGATCTTTCTTCTCGTTTACTTATTCGATGTGAGGTTATGAACCCACTGGTAATTGAAAATTTTGAAAGACTTGTCGAGCTTCAACCCCAAACCAGATTCATGACAGTGTATTTCAATCACATGTCACAAGAAATAACGCCTGCTAGGTATGTTCCCACATACGTCAATATACTAGATATTCCTGAATCCACTTTATTCTTCGACACGTCCATGCAAGCAGAGATTCGTGGAATTCCGGATCATCTACGCTCGCGGGAGATCCCTAAAATATTCACAAGTAAATATCAACACATAGACTGCCTTAAAATGTTTTACACTGATGGGTCACGAATCAGTGAGGCCACTGGTTTCGGTATTTTCAACAATAATTTTTCAATTTCTCTCAAACTTGCAGAACCCGCCTCTGTTTATATAGCGGAACTAGCAGCAGTTCACTATAGTTTGCAAATAATTAATACTTTACCCCCGAACCATTACTTTATCCTCACTGATAGTCTCAGCACAATTGCAGCTCTACGCTCAAAGAGGATTGATAATCACGATCCATTCTTTTTGGGGAAGATACGAGAATCTCTGAGTAACCTGACAAGAAAATGTTATAAATTTACCCTAGTGTGGCTCCCCGCCCATTGCTCTATTGCGGGCAATGAGAAAGCTGATAATTTAGCCAAGATTGGTGCACTAGATGGTGAAATATATGAAAGACCCATCGCTTACAATGAATTTTATAGCGCTTCTCGACAGAGGACACTTGCTAGTTGGCAAACATCTTGGGACAATGGAGATATGGGACGATGGCTACACTCAATTACCCCTAAAGTATCAACGAAGGCATGGTTCAAAGGATTGGATGTAAGTCGGGACTTCATCCGTGTGATGTCTAGGCTCATGTCCAATCATTATACTTTAGATGCGCATCTCCGTCGTATTGGGCTCGCTGAGGGTAATCATTGTGCTTGTGGAGAAGGTTACCATGACATTGAGCATGTTGTTTGGTCCTGCACTGAACATCGTGAAGCCAGATCACAATTAGTAGATTCTTTACAAGTCCGAGGAAGACCAATCCATGTTCCTGTTAGAGACATCCTGGCGTATCGCGATCCTCTATACATGGAACTTATCTATCATTTTCTAAAAACAGCGTCTATCAAAATTTAATTAAATTCATCTCCTCATACTCTCATCCAAGGCTAATCATTCACCAATTAAAGGAACCTAGAATATTTAGTTTTTAAATTTAGACAATAACAGAAAAAAAAGTAAATAAATACACCCGAAAATACTAGATCAGTATGAAATACAACAATGTAAGGAAAAAAAAAAAAAAAATTCGTCAGCCCATTCATTTCCAGTAATAGCGCAATGTCTGTGCACCCAGACAAGGTAGATAGTGTTGACAATGCTTAGTTCTTCGATTTGGGTTCGGCACGCGATCACTAGCTTGGACCGGGATTTGTCTGAGCTAAGGGCCTTGATTGCAGCCTGACTTTCGGAGCAGAAGTTTATAACTCTACCGGACAAACTCAGTTGAAGGGCCGATTGCACCCCGCACATAATCGCAAAGATTTCTGCTTGGAATACAGTACAGTATCTACCTAGTGAGTGGGATTGTTCCAATCTCATTTCACGATAGTAGACACCAGCACCAGCACATCCCTCCATCAGAGAACCGTCAGTGTAACAAACCACTTGCGTTTGTTGTTGTCTTTCCATAAAGCCAGACAACCACTCCTCTCGAGAGGGAATCTTCACATGGAATGTCCTGTAAGGAAAACTACAAGTGAGTGTAATATCGCTGGGAGCAAGAATATCTTCACCCCATGTAACCATTTGTGACCACAATCGTGTATGACTGGTAGCAAGATCAACATGATTACTGTTCCAAAGCCCAGTAACTTGCAGTCTGTATGCACATGATAGTGCTTCTTGTTTTAAATGTATGTGTAATGGTTTGATATTTAGAAGTGCCTCAAGAGCAGCAGTCGGAGTCGTGGTGAAAGCACCAGTCAACGCCATGAGCGCCATTCTTTGCAGATGGGTTAGCTTTGACTGGACTGTCACCACCTCTCCCCTCTGCCACCACACAAGGCATCCGTATGACAGTATTGGACGTACAATTGTCGTGTAAATCCAATAGATGTATTTAGGTTTGAGACCCCAGGTCTTTCCAAAAGTTCGTCTGCACTGCCCGAAGGCCATGCACGCTTTCTTGACTCTGTACTCAATGTGAGCAGACCAATTCAGTTTGGAATCCAATATGACTCCAACGTATTTGACTTGATCTGCACACAGTAGCTCAGAATCAAAGAACTGCAAGGGACGAACCCCGGTTGTTATTCGCTTCTTCGTGAAAAGAACCATTGAAGTTTTGCTTGGGTTAACTGATAGTTTAACTTGTCGACACCACTGTTCGACAGCTCTTAATGCCTGTTGCATTAAGTCAAAGATTGTTCCAATGCAAAATCCAGTAATTAGTATTTGGTAATCATCAGCAAACCCGTAGGTTGGAAATCCAAGCTCATTGAGTTTCTTCAACAAGCCGTCAGCTACTAAGTTCCATAACAAAGGTGACAGAACGCCGCCCTGAGGACAACTGCAAATACTCAACTTCCGTATCTCAGCCTGTCGCAGTGACGAGCAAAGTATGCGGTTACTAAGCATTGCGTTTATCCAACCTAAGATACATGCAGGTATCCCATGACCGCGCGTCGCTTCCAGAATAGACTGGAAGGACACATTGTCAAAAGCACCCTCAATATCTAGGAATACACCCAAGCTAGATTGCTTGAGCGAGAAGGCTTTCTCAATGTTGTAGACAACATCGTGAAGCAGAGTGATCGTGGATTTCCCACACTGATATGCATGTTGCATTTTGTGCAGTGGATATTCAACTAAACTAACGTTCCTGATGTGATGATCGATTATCCGTTCCAAAGCTTTCAGAAGAAAAGAACTTAAGCTGATAGGCCTAAAACTCTTGGTTTCTTCATAGCTTGAGCCCCCCCCCCTTTGGGAATAAATCTAACAGTTATTTCTCGCCATGCTTTCGGGATATACCCGGTAGCAAGACTGGAAAGCAAAATCTTTTTCAAGACATGTTTAAGAATATCAAATCCCTTTTGCAGTAGCACGGGAAGTATTCCATCTTCTCCGGGTGATTTGTATTGGGCAAAGCTGTCAACTGCCCACCTGACCGATTCAGTGGAAACCAATGTGCGTGCTAACGCCCACGAGTCCGAATCACCAGAATGAGATCGGTGAACATTGTTCAACTCCGGATCGATACAACCTGGAAAGTGTGTGTCGAAGAGACAATTAAGAACATCTTTTTCGTCCGTCACATAAACACCATCTCTGGTTTTTAAGGAGTTCATCTGAAAATCATTCGATTTGGAGAGAATTTTATTTAATCTGCTAGCCTCGTTCAGACTAGAGACATTAGTGCATAGGCTTTGCCAGCCAGCCCGTTCTGCAGATCTAAGACATTTCTTATATGCACTACGAGTTGACCTGAAAGCCCTGGAGTCATCACGCTGACGCCGGTTCCAAGCTCTTCTCATAACTTTCTCCATTCTTTCAAGCTCAGCTCTCCACCAAGGGGTTCCCCTAGTCGATTTAACAGTACGAAGTGGACAAGCTTCTTCGTAGGATGCTAATATGAATGAGTTTGTCGTATCCACGACGTCATCAATGTCGTCTAGTTGACTAATTGTTGGAAAATATCCATGAAGTTTAGTCGCCAAGTTTTCCAAAAAGAGGTCCCAGTTTGTAGATTTAGGATTACGATATGTCAACACATTGAAGGTGACACCAAAATGATCGAAAAATATATTTATGATCGGATAGAGACGGTTCAGTTTCATTTGGAACCTGCCAATTTCCCATTTCATGCAAAATTCTATCAGAGCAAAGTGTTATGTCCAACACCTCCTCCCTCCCAGACCTCGCAAAAGTTGGTCGGTTTCCCACATTCAGAATATGGAGATTTGTACTACTTATGTACTCCATCAGTTCAGAGCCTCTTAGATTGATGTCTGAGCTGCCGCAAATGATGTGATGAGCATTCGCATCACTGCCGATAATAAGCGGAAGCCCATTTCTGCTACAATATGATACAACGCTTTTGAAATCATCAGAAGGAGATGATTCGTTATGCGGTGGGTATGCTGAACAATATATATATTTTTTGTCTACGTTTCCGACAGTCAGTGTAACTGTGACAACACAGATATCGCGAGTTGTGAGCTCCGATATGAGACACGCGTCAATAGCCTTATTTGCAAGAATGCAAGCACGAGGCATTTCACGTGGGTTAGTCATGCCTGTCTTGTTGTAAGCAATGAAGGCAGTGTTATGTAACTTTCCAAAATAGAAGTTTCCTTTATGGAAATACGGTTCTTGAACCAATGCTATGGAAGCTTTACCTTCCTGCATGAGTCGAGATAAATTCATAGTTGCTGTACGTTCGTGTTGGAGATTGATTTGTGCTATTCTAACCATTGTTGATTAGAGAACTGTACATTTCATCTCCAACACAAATTGCACAACAACTAGAGGACACCAAGCGAGTTGGGATGTTAACGCATATAGCGAGCCATATCAGGTTTAAATGGGACATGATCATTTGATTCCCACGATTTGCGAAGAAAATAATGGTCCACTATGTCAGAGATTCGCAAAACACAGTAAGGGCAAAACCCAAAATGTTCCGTGCGCGACTGGCATATTTTAGATCCTCCAGTCATTAAGTCCTCAGCACGGAACTACACCTTGACTTAGGGTCTCCTACTTTCAGTCGCCTCCTACGACATGGGAGCAGGACTCCAGTGGCTCAATTCTAGGCCGAATACCACACGGCCTCTGGGCAGGTTCATCTGTACACATCGAAAATTGATAATCGAAACTCAAGAAAACTTCACCGAACTACCATCAGCCGAGAGTCTCAGCAAACCCCCAGCCAACAAAAATTCGGCAAAATTAAGTGGATCATCGGTGAAAAAAATCGGTGTGTAGAGTGAACGTTCCGCTGCATACTGGGGAGTTCGCCCTACTCTTCCCAGGCTCCGTTCGCCATTGAGAATGTTTTAAACCCCCTCAACAATTTTACCCATAGCACGGGTCGCATGACACTATGGAATTGGGGTTCCCTGTTTGGTCGATTTTTACCTCTGAAACAGGTAGTCCGTAGTGTAATACTTAGCCGGTTGAAACGCCCACTACCGACACTACACGGCTTATCTAGGCTGTTCGGTGAAAGAAGCTGACATTGAAGAACAGCTTCCATATTTAGATGGGCGAACAGCATCATGATAAAGAAGAGATAAAAGCAATAGATGAGAGATGTAATAGAATAGACAGGTACAAGATATAGCTGAAGTTATGATCATCACATGACACATATACATCAATAGTTCAAACACCACCACACATAGCACATCCTTTCTCAATTATCTTTTTGTTATTGGTTAATTGTTGGTTGTGAGCTGATAAAGAGAGGAAAAGTACAGAACAGAAAAAAAGGCTCACACCAGCCCTCCCGGCCTCATCGATATACAACTATCGAGGCGTATTGTAATAAACATCCTGAAGCGGGCTTCTTATATAAATCAATCCTGAGTAGTCATAATGACTGGTGGTGCAAATAGAAACTAAAAAGAGCGAAGGTCCTTATATTTAGATAATGATTGAATCTATTGTGGCTTGATGATGTTTACAATACCGTCAATCCCACCAACCTGCGAGAGGGAGACTCTAAATTAATGAGATTGACGGTGTAAACAATTACTATACTCCTAATATAACAAATTATTGTTCAGGTTCAACTATTAGTGTTGGTTAGCGTCTATAGTAATAATAACAGTTTTCAATGTACTACTATAGTTAGACTGATATGTTTAACTAGGTTATGTGTTTAACTAAGCAATTATAATGTAATAAAAATGTTGTAGAATACGGTGTTCGTAAATATTGCAGAAAGCATTTTAATACAGAAAGTTATGCAATCAACTGAGTTAATTTATTACGCAATTTTTGTATTATTTTATAGTAAAAGGGAATATTAAGGATTTAATTGGAAAATGTTTGAAATTTGCATTTTAAAGACGTTAATTCAAAGCTAATTATCTTTTGTGTATGTTTTTTTGTCTGTGCGTGTCATTTTAAAAAATTTTCAGAGATGGCTGAACAGATTTTCACAAACTTAGTTTAAATGAAAAGTATCACGCTCCCATAAGCTGCTATTGAATTTTTAGTTGATCCGACTTCCGGTTCTGGAGTTACGAGATGAAGAGTGTGGTCAAACAGCAAATTCCCACATAAAATGGTACCAACACGATGTCCAAATGATGTAAAAATTATTAAAATGGGTGCAACATTACTTTAATTTACGGGTCTGCATCACTAGTGGCCAATCAAAGTAGCTTTGACCACAATGGCCATCTATGACGGGGAATTCGCCAAGTTCCTAGGCTAATATCACACCTATTCCCCAGCGATTTTGACAGATTATTACAAACTTGATTTCAATTGAAAAATACAGTAACCCCATTGACTTCATTCGGTTCTGAGTCTTTTTTCCGGAGTTACAGGTTGATTAGTAAGGTTTCACTGGAATTTTCCATATAAACCGTTACAATCGTAATACTTCAGAGGCTAAAACTATTGAAATGGTCACCAAATTACTTCGATTCGCAGGTCTAGATTACTGGTTACCAGTCTTTAGACATTGTCCACTATCAACAACTGCGGAAGTTCCGGATTTCGGGCATATTCTAAAATTAAAGTCACATCGGTTCTTTGGTGATGACTGACCCGACTTTCTCAAACCAAGTCTCTCCCCCCCCCCCCTTCTTCCGTTTTCAGTTGTACTGATGTTGACCTTAACGTGTTACAAGGTGAAAGATACACAGACTGACATACTAGATGACTTGACACTATGATTCCCTTCCTAGGCCCATCCATCTTCGTGTCCTATAGACTGCATGTCGCCTGCATGGACCAACTCAACCATTACACAAACTACTCACCGGACCGTACCGGGACTGACATTTCAACGATTTTAGTTAGATATGTGGTACCATTAAATAAATTATTCGCCATAAAATTATTTTAAAGTTGCCTGAAGATTACTTTAGTTTTAAATCAATACCGCAAAATTTTGTAAAATGAAAAGTATAACAGATAGAGCTTATTACAATTAGTCGTTCTACAACTTCACTCGATTTAGTATGTCTCTACCTAGAATGATCAAAACCCAAATTTTTTATGTTAGTCAGATTAGAACTAACCTAACAGTTATTTTACAAAAAATTGACTCACAAAATTCGAACACTTAGGGGTAATCAGGAATCAGAATATATTGGCTCAAATGGCACGTTCCCCGTACATAGTCGGGGATTTGTGCCTTGCCGTGTGTTTTCATCATTTCCTGAGCGGAAGGAAAGGACAAGGAGGTGTGGGGAAGTAGAATTGGAAGGGTGGGAAAAATAACAGCACAAAACAAAAATAAACAACAGGTAAATTAAACTCACAAGTAGTTCAACTTGCCTGCGAATAAGCCTAAAGCTCTTTACCACATTGGACAAGAAACTTTAGTATGTCTCTGAGTTTCAGTCGACCAAACATGGTTTCGTCTATATAAGGACGGCTGAAGACCCGAAATCGCAATTGCGCTACCGCTGGACAGTTGCATATCAGATGATATGAGGTTCCATAGTCGGATTCACAAAGATCACATGAAAAAGACTCAGCGCGCTGAATAGTTGCCATGTGATAATTGAGTTTGCAGTGGCCGGTTAAAGCCCTGGTCAGCATGCCGCAGTGGAGCTTCGAAAAATGTAAGAGATTTTTCGAAACCACTGGGCATGGTTGTTCTAGAAACGCCTTTGTTTGGCGACACGTTTGTAGATTTCTCCAATCATTGCGGTGCTCGGACGAAGCCCAGGACCGTATTTTTTCCCTTATCCAACTTGTCGAAATTGGCAGCGCGGGCTCAGGACCAACGAAGTCAATCGCTGAACCTGCCCTGGCCAATTCGTCAGCCCATTCATTTCCAGTAATAGCGCAATGTCTGTGCACCCAGACAAGGTAGATAGTGTTGACAATGCTTAGTTCTTCGATTTGGGTTCGGCACGCGATCACTAGCTTGGACCGGGATTTGTCTGAGCTAAGGGCCTTGATTGCAGCCTGACTATCGGAGCAGAAGTTTATAACTCTGCCGGACAAACTCAGTTGAAGGGCCGATTGCACCCCGCACATAATCGCAAAGATTTCTGCTTGGAATACAGTACAGTATCTACCTAGTGAGTGAGATTGTTCCAATCTCATTTCACGACAGTAGACACCAGCACCAGCACGTCCCTCCATCAGAGAACCGTCAGTGTAGCAAACCACTTGCGTTTGTTGTTGTCTTTCCATAAAGCCAGACAACCACTCCTCTCGAGAGGGAATCTTCACATGGAATGGAAGGAAAACTACAAGTGAGTGTAATATCGCTGGGAGCAAGAATATCTTCACCCCATGTAACCACTTGTGACCACAATCGTGTATGACTGGTAGCAAGATCAACATGATTACTGTTCCAAAACCCAGTAACCTGCAGTCTGTATGCACATGATAGTGCTTCTTGTTTTAAGTGTATGTGTAATGGTTTGATATTTAGAAGTGCCTCAAGAGCAGCAGTCGGAGTCGTGGTGAAAGCACCAGTCAACGCAATGAGCGCCATTCTTTGCAGATGGTTTAGCTTTGACTGGACTGTCACCACCTCTCCCCTCTGCCACCACACAAGGCATCCGTATGACAGTATTGGACGTACAATTGTCGTGTAAATCCAATAGATGTATTTAGGTTTGAGACCCCAGGTCTTTCCAAAAGTTCGTCTGCACTGCCCGAAGGCCATGCACGCTTTCTTGACTCTGAACTTAATGTGAGCAGACCAATTCAGTTTGGAATCCAATATGACTCCAACGTATTTGACTTGATCTGCACACAGCAGCTCAGAATCAAAGAACTGCAAGGGACGAACCCCGGTTGTTATTCGCTTCTTCGTGAAAAGAACCATTGAAGTTTTGCTTGGGTTAACTGATAGTTTAACTTGTCGACACCACTGTTCGACAGCTCTTAATGCCTGTTGCATTAAGTCAAAGATGGTTCCGATGCAAAATCCAGTAATTAGTATTTGGTAATCGTCAGCAAACCCGTAGGTTGGAAATCCAAGCTCATTGAGTTTCTTCAACAAGCCGTCAGCTACTAAGTTCCATAACAAAGGTGACAGAACGCCGCCCTGAGGACAACCGCAAATACTCAACTTCCGTATCTCAGCCTGTCGCAGTGACGAGCAAAGTATGCGGTTACTAAGCATTGCGTTTATCCAACCTGAGATACATGCAGGTATCCCATGACCGTGCGTAGCTTCCAGAATAGACTGGAAGGACACATTGTCAAAAGCACCCTCAATATCTAGGAATACACCCAAGCTAGATTGCTTGAGCGAGAAGGCTTTCTCAATGTTGTAAACAACATCGTGAAGCAAAGTGATCGTGGATTTCCCACACTGATATGCATGTTGCATTTTGTGCAGTGGATATTCAACTAAACTAACGTTCCTGATGTGATGATCGATTATCCGTTCCAAAGCTTTCAGAAGAAGAGAACTTAAGCTGATAGGCCTAAAACTCTTGGCTTTTCCATAGCTTGAGCGCCCCCCTTTGGGAATAAATCTAACAGTTATTTCTCGCCATGCTTTCGGGATATACCCGGTAGCAAGACTGGAAAGCAAAATCTTTTTCAAGACATGTACATGGAAGTATTCCATCTTTTCCGGGTGATTTCTATGGAGCAAAGCTGTCAACTGCCCACCTGACCGATTCAGTGGAAACCAATGTGCGTGCTAACGCCCACGAGTCCGAATCACCAGAATGAGATCGGTGAACATTGTTCATCTCCGGATCGATACAACCTGGAAAGTATGTGTCGAAGAGACAATTAAGAACATCTTTTTCGTCCGTCACATAAACACCATCTCTGGTTTTCAAGGAGTTCATCTGAAAATCATTCGATTTGGAGAGAATTTTATTTAATCTGCTAGCCTCGTTCAGACTAGAGACATTAGTGCATAGGCTTTGCCAGCCAGCCCGTTCTGCAGATCTAAGACATTTCTTATATGCACTACGAGCTGACCTGAAAGCCCTGGAGTCATCACGCTGACGCCGGTTCCATGCTCTTCTCATAACTTTCTTCATTCTTTCAAGCTCAGCCCTCCACCAAGGGGTTCCCCTAGTCGATTTAACAGTACGAAGTGGACAAGCTTCTTCGTAGGATGCTAATATGAATGAGTTTGTCGTATCCACGACGTCATCTAAGTCGTCTAGTTGATTAATTATTGGGAAATATCCATGAAATTTAGTCGCCAAGTTTTCCAAAAAGAGGTCCCACTTTGTAGACTTAGGATTACGATATGTCACCACATTGAAGGTGACATCAAAATGATCGAAAAATATATATTTATGATCGGATAGAGACGGTTCAGTTTCATTTGGAACCTGCCAATTTCCCAGTTCATGCAAAATTCTATCAGAGCAAAGTGTTATGTCTAACACCTCCTCCCTCCCAGACCTCGCAAAAGTTGGTCGGTTTCCCACATTCAGAATATGGAGATTTGTACTACTTATGTACTCCATCAGTTCAGAGCCTCTCAGATTGATGTCTGAGCTGCCCCAAATGATGTGATGAGCATTCGCATCACTGCCGATAATGAGCGGAAGCCCATTTCTGCTACAATATGATACAACGCTTTTGAAATCATCAGAAGGAGATGATTCGTTATGCGGTAGGTATGCTGAACAATATATGTATTTTTTGTCTACGTTTCCGACAGTCAGTGTAACTGTGACAACACAGATATCGCGAGTTGTTAGCTCCGATATGAGACACGCGTCAATAGCCTTATTTGCAAGAATGCAAGCACGAGGCATTTCACGTGGGTTAGTCATGCCTGTCTTGTTGTAAGCAATGAAGGCAGTGTTAAGTAACTTTCCAAAATAGAAGTTTCCTTTATGGAAATACAATTCTTGAACCAATGCTATGGAAGCTTTACCTTCCTGCATGAGTCGAGATAAATTCATAGTTGCTGTACGTTTATGTTGGAGATTGACTTGTGCTATTCTAACCATTGTTGATTAGAGAACTGTACATTTCATCTCCAACACAAATTGCACAACAACTAGAGGACACCAAGCGAGTTGGGATGTTAACGCATTTAGCGAGCCATATCAGGTTTAAATGGGACATGATCATTTGATTCCCACGATTTGCGAAGAAAATACTGGTCCACTGTGTCAGAGATTCGCATAACACAGCAAGGGCAAAACCCAAAACGCTCCGTGCGCGACTGGCATATTTTAGACCCCCAGTCATTAAGTCCTCGGCACGGAACTACACCTTGACTTAGGGTCTCCTACTTTCAGTCGCCTCCTACGACATGGGAGCAGGACTCCAGTGGCTCAATTCTAGGCTGGATACCACACGGCCTCTTTTTTTACAATGGAGAAGACCTTTATGTCCTAGCCCAGTACACGTGCTATTGGTAGGGTCCAATCTACCGCACGGGGTGCACTGGGGGCGTGTCGGACTCGAATGGTGACCAGCCATTAATACCGACTAAACTCCATTGGGCTCCGCCATCATTCCTCCCAGGAACTACCTCTCGGTATTACTTCTGGGGGGATGGCTGTACTAAATGTACTCATTCACTCTCACTTACGCGTTCATACATCCTGTATGAGGCTTACTTGGGTGCTCTCTCAATCGCACTTTGATTCACTCTTAAACACTCCCACATGAGGCTGACTTTTGTGCTCACCTTTTACGTTCCATGCGAGGCTGACTTGTGTGCTCACCTTACTCGTTCCTTGCTAGGCTTACTTTTGTGCTCGCCCCACCCATACCATGTGAGGCTGACTTGGGTGCTCACCCTATCACCTGATTCACTCTCAATCGTGCCACTCTATTGTACCTTTGTCACTCCCCCTGGCATCCCATGTGGGACATTTTTCTTAGGCCCCACTTCTGACATACCATGCGAGGCTGACTTGTGTGCTCACCTTTTTCATTCCTTGCTAGGCTGACTTTTGTGCTAGCCTCTACCAACCTGTGAGGCTGACTTTTATGCTCACCCTTAACCTGCAGTGTGAGACTGACTTGGATGCTCACCCTTTCACTCCTCTGCCACGCCATGAGGCATCGATAGCTTAGTTCCAACATACTACGCTACGACCCTCCCGTCTTGGCATAAGGCAGTCCACTTATACGCCTATACACTCACTCTTCTGTCTTGCTTCGGGGTGGCTGGGTTTACCCCTTGCGCGGTTGCCATTCGCTGCGCCAACCTACCTCGGCATGAACAGACCATTCACTCTCTTTTTTGCGCTTGGCCTTTTTCGCTCCAGCTAACCAATCACTAGTTAGCCGTGCCCGTCGTCTGTTGCTCGGTTCGCCAGATTACCTGTAGCCTACTGGCAATCTGGATGGTAGCAGCCGAGACTGCGTTCCACTTCTCCACCGATTGACACATCCGCTGAGTAAGGGTATCAGGGGTTGTGTCCCAGCCACAGACGTCAAGCATTGCTCTTCTTTCGACGTCGAACCGATGACATACGAACAGTATGTGTTCGGCAGTTTCATCTACACCTGGACAGTCCGGGCAGACTGGGACCTCAGCGTGCCCGAACTTGTGGAGGTACTGACGGAAACAGCCATGGCCTGACAGGAATTGTGTCAGGTGGAAGTGAACTTCCCCATGGGGTCTTCCCACCCAACTCGATATGCTAAGTATCAGCCGGTGGGTCCACCTACCTTACGAGGAGTTGTCCCACTCACGCTGCCATCTGGCGACCGAGGCCACCCTGGTGCGCTCGCGGGCTCCCCTATTTCCACGTAGCTCAAAGCACTCCTCGTCTTCCCGAATGACCAGCCCGACTGGCATCATGGTCGCTATCACGCAGGATGCATCGTGTGATACCGTGCGGTAGGCAGATATCACTCTCAGGCACATCACGCGGTAGGTGCTCTCCAGTTTCTGTAGGTAACTGGTTACCCTCAGTGCTCTTGACCATGACGGGCCGCCGTACCTGAGGATAGATACGGCAACGCCTGCCAGTAACCTACGTCTACTGGCGCACACCTTTGAGCTGTTGGACATCATTCTCGATAGTGCCGTAACAGCAGTCGACGCTCTCTTGCACGTATAGTCGACATGGCTGCCGAAGGTCAGGTTGTCGTCTATAATGACTCCGAGAGACTTCAGACTTTGCTGTGAAGTGATCGCGACTTCTCCCACATGGATAACTGCATGTTGTGCCGACTTGCGGTTGTTGACGATAACTACCTCCGTCTTATGATGAGCGAGCTCCAGGCCTCTCGCGCTCATCCATTCCTCCACCGTGCTAATCGCGTGTTCTGCGGTTAGTTCTACCTCAGGAATTGACTCCCCGTAGACCTCCAAGGTTACGTCGTCGGCAAAGCCGACGATCTTGAACCCAGGAGGGAACTTCAGTCTCAGAACCCTGTCATACATGAGGTTCCATATCACCGGGCCTAGGATCGAGCCCTGCGGGACTCCGGCGGTAATCGGAACCCTTTTCTGACCGGCATCGGTCTCGTATAGCAGTACGCGGTTTTGGCAGTAACTTTCCAGGATCCGGTACAGACCCACCGGTAGGCTAAGCCGGTGTAACGAGAGCGCGATGGCATCCCAGCTTGCGCTGTTGAATGCGTTCTTCACGTCAAGTGTCACTAACGCACAGTATCGAATACCTCGCCTTTTTCGTTGGATCGCTATCTCGGCAGTATTTATCACTGAGTTGAGAGCGTCCACTGTGGACTTACCCTTCCGAAAGCCAAACTGGTTGCTTGACAGACCGTCCGTACCTTCCGCGTACGGAGTGAGCCTGTTGAGGATGATCCTCTCAAGCAGTTTGCCAGTCGTGTCTATCAGACAGATTGGTCTGTACGCCGATGGGTCGCCTGGCGGCTTTCCGGGCTTCGGCAACAGCATCAGTTTCTGCCTTTTCCATCTATCGGGGAAACGGCACTCGTCAAGGCATCTCTGCATAGCTAGTCTGAACATGTTCGGGTTCGCTATGATCGCTGCCTTGAGAGCGTTGTTTGGAACTCCATCCGGCCCTGGAACTTTGTTCATTGCTAGGGATTTAGCCACTGCGAGTAGTTCTTCATTCGTCACTGGAGCCACCATTTCGACCGTGCCCGCACTGTCTCGTAGTGCAGGTGGCCAGGGGCTTGTGGCTCGAGACGGGAAGAGTACTTCGATAATCGTTGCGAACCGGTCCGGAGAGCGTTCTGGGGGTGAGGAGCCCCCTTTGGTCTTGGCCATCACAATCCGGTAGGCGTCACCCCACGGATTCGCGTTGGCACTCTCACACAGGTTGTCGAAACACGCTCTCTTGCTGCTTTTAATAGCCTTGTTAAAGGCTAATTTCGCAGCTCGAAGCACTTCACGGCGGTTCTCTCTTGCATCCTCGGTGCGAGCTCTTTGCATCCTACGTCTAGCTCTGAGACAGGCTGACCGTAGAGCTGCAATCTCGGCACTCCACCAGTATACCGGGCATCTACCGTTTCTTGGCAGTGTTTTTCTCGGCATAGTGGCGTCGCACGCGCGTTATAGAACAGCTACCAGCGCATCCCCGCTTAGACTGTCGGTGTTGGCCTCCAGTCCCAGGGCCGCGGTGAAAGCTTCGCTGTCGAAGATATTGGACTTCCACCCGCGTACCTGACAGGGATCTCCCGCCCTCGGATGCTGCACACCATAGTTGATCTTAAAGCGGATTGCTAAATGATCGCTATGGGTGTAGCCTTCGTCTACCCTCCATTCCATGCCTGGAGCCAGACTCGGGCTGGCAAAGGTCACATCAATCCACGCCTCCACTCCGTTTCTACGGAATGTACTAGCGGAGCCATTATTAGCTAGCACAGTATCGAGTTTCGCAAGCGCTTCCATTAGCGCTTGACCCCTGCTATTTGTACAGCGGCTGCCCCACTCCACTGCCCAAGCGTTAAAGTCTCCCGCTATTACTACCGCTTTCCGGCCCACTAGGTCCGACGAGAGCCTGTCGATCATCTGGTAGAACTGTTCTATTGGCCACCTTGGTGGGGCGTAGCAGCTGCAATAGAACACACCATTGATCTTGGCAATCGCCACACCCTCGGCGGAGGGGTGTATTACCTTTTGAACCGGGAACCGTCCCGTTGTACAGATTGCCACCATTCCAGACCCGTCCGACACCCAATTGCCGTTGCCGGCAGGGATGCTGTACGGGTCTGATAAGAGGGCGACATCTGTCCTCGACTCCGAGACCGACTGCCACAGCAGCTGTTGGGCTGCTGCACAATGGTTAAGATTTAGCTGTGTGACTCTCACGACTTCTTCTTATTTAACTCACCGAAGGGACACGAAGGTCCGCCCATAGCATGTTTATGGGCTTGCTTCTTAGCGGTGCAGATAAGGCACTTGTGTGCCTTAGTGCACCCCCGCTCTTTATGTCCCTCCTCGCCGCAGCGACGACATAGTTTGCTCCTATCTATGCCTTTGCATTCGTATGCTTTGTGGCCGGACTCAAGGCACCGATAGCACCTATCCACTGAAGGCGGCTGGGGTATACTAATAGGGCATACCGACCAGCCGATCTTCAGCTTCCCTTTCTCGGTTAACTTTTTGGCATCCGCCTTCAGTAGCCTGAGGTAGGCTACTTGGGTGCCAGAGGGTCCATCTCTCAATCGCACAGAGGCCCGCTCGATTGTGACGTCGCAGTGCTCCTTAACGGCTGCGACGACGTCTTCTGCGGTCGTCAACTCGTCCAAGTGCTTGCACTGGAGAGTTGTTTCCGCACCAAGCGACCTGATTTGGGCGCCCTCACCAAGGACCTCTTGGACCAAGGCCTTGTATACTGCACTTGATTGTGCGCCTCGCTTCAGCACCAGAAGCATCTCTCCCATGTTAGTGCGTCTTATGCTACGCACATCCGGCCCAAGGGCTGAGAGGCTTTCGGCCGCCTTCATCGATTTTAGGACATCGGCGTATTTGTCCTTGTCGGTTTTTAACCACAAGGCTGCGCCTCTGTCCTTGGCCTTCTTCGCAGGCCGCGGTACCTCCGGTTTTGGTGCCGGCTTTTTCTTGGTGACCAGCGTCCAGAGGTTTGAGCCCCCCTGCCCCGGTCGTGCCGGGTTGCTGGTACCATCGCTCTCCACAGCGAGGTCACTCTCGCCCTCGCTTACCTCGCCCAAACGGCGTTTGACCTTATCGGTTGCACGCCGAGTGGTGTCGGTTTTGGCACCCTCGCCTGGCGACTTCCTAGGGCGCTTCGCGTTCGATGCCGTCTTGCGATTGCCCTTTCCTTTTCCCTTCGAGGGGAACTCGGTCGCCGCTCCGATCGACGTGGCTGCTCCGTAGAAGGTAAAGGCCACTGTCTGTGAACCTCTATCGACCTTCTCTCTTTCCTCCCTATTGGGGGCCACTGTCTGGGTTTCTCTGTCGGGTCTCTCCCGACATTCCACCCTCTTAACATAGGCCTGCTGTTCCTGTCTTGCGACACGAACAGCTTTCCGGAGCTCCAGGAGGCTCAACTTCAACTCCTTGGCTATATTCTGCTTTGCGCTAGCGAACTCGATTATTGAATCGAGTTGCTTCGCTACTTTGCGCATCGCCGATAGTGGCCCCTCCGATGCATTGGTAGGGCTATTGCCTACCGCTGCTGGGGGGTCACTGGTGCTTTCAGATGCAGCACTCATCGCTCCACTACTCTCCCCACGGGGGGGAGACCTCGCCAAACCACCTCTAGCGAAGGGGTTTGGCACCTCCGTCTGTTTGTTTTTATTTTTTGTTATCTCCATGTATAGTCCCACGAGTCGCGCGAGAAATAAATGTCCGCCACGCCAGAGCTCCGCATTAGCGTGGTAAGGGACGCTTACTGTGGGGGTTGCCCAGGTACCCCACAGGCTCCGTTAACGATCGAGCATCTTTTTCACCCCCTCGATCACTCATCCCTCGGTACGGGTCGCTTCACGCCTTGGAATTGGGGTTATGCCCTACCTTGCTTTACGTGGTGATCTCGGCCCAGATCATCACAACCATCCTCCTTTACCAGGGCTTTGGACCTGTAGCTCTGGTTCTCATTAGTTCCATGTACGTATGTTATTACAGACATGCTACTATTGAGATCCGTCATTCGCTACCACACGGCCTCTGGGCAGGTTCATCTGTACACATCGAAATTTGATAATCGAAACTCAACAAAACTTCACCGAACTACCATCAGCCGAGAGTCTCAGCAAACCCCCAGCCAACAAAAATTCGGCAAAATTAAGTGGATCATCGGTGAAAAAAAAAATCGGTGTGTAGAGTGAACGTTCCGCTGCGTAATGCAGCATACTGGGGAGTTCGCCCGACTCTTCCCAGGCTCCGTTCGCCATTGAGAATGTTTTAAATCCCCTCAACAATTTTACTTATAGCACGGGTCGCATGACACTATGGAATTGGGGTTCCCTGTTTGGTAGATTTTTACCACTGAAACAGGTAGTCCGTAGTGTAATTCTTAGTCGGTTGAAACAAGCACTACCGACACTACACGGCTTATCTAGGCTGTTCGGTGAAAGAAGCTGACATTGAAGAACAGCTTCCATATTTAGATGGGCGAACAGCCGCAGAAGGAAGGAAGGAAGGAAGGATAACGGGAGGAGAGGGATTTGGGCTAAGCGCTTATTTAAAGGCGGCGCTGGCTCGCCTTGTCAGGGCTGCTTTAGGGCATGTGGTATTTAGGCCTAGAACGTATAGGGCCCACTACCAAAGTATAACAGATAGAGCTTATTACAATTAGTCGTTCTACAACTTCACTCGATTTAGTATGTCTCTATCTAGAATGATCAAAATCCAAATTTTTTATGTTAGTCAGATTAGAACTAACCTAACAGTTATTTTACAAAAAATTGACTCACAAAATTCGAACACTTAGGGGTAGCGTAGTTGGTGAATCGATTGCCTTGTATGCAGCGCACCTGGGTTCGAGTCGCGATCCCGCACATAGGGTTGGAAATTTTTCATAAGAGGTATTTCTAACCCGAAGAGGCGAATGACTGAAGATTAAAACCTCTATAACAGAAGCAAAAAAAAAGAACACTTCCCCAAAAACATGATAAGGCTTAGTAAATACTTGAATTCCTCCTAAATTTAGATTCCAGATCACTGTGCAGTGCACGTTTGTAAATTGGTAGATTAAAAAAGCTACTTTCAAAATCGAAAGACTCATGTCAGTTCAATTGGTACTGCTAATGGTGCTCGACTGAGTAAGGTGAAGTACTGAACTGTCTTTTGAACACACACTTTTCAGACTGTATCGATCTATCAATAGCGATTGTCCCTGAGCTCTTTTCAGGTAGTTGTTCGTTGATAAAATCTCTAAGCAAAATTGCAGCATTTAATCTTCACATGGGTACTGCTGAGTATTATTCGTGTAATCTTTATGAATTTGAATTCGGAACTACATATTATCTAATATGTAACAACCCTGCAGTAGGAGGGATTGAAGGCCTTTTTAGAGATTTATGCAGTTTTAGCTAAAAACCTGGTCAAGTCTCCCCATATTCCCCTACTACAATTGCGTGTCGGGATATTTTGCTCCTCTTATATAGACGACCAATCTACAGGAAATTAAACCCAAACATTATTGTTCCTAACCTTTTGGGATAAAGAGCTATAGGATTTTTCAGTAGGGTTCATTTTCCTTTCGGTGTGAAGAATCCAGACTGTTTACAGTTTTGTGTTGCGCTTGTATTGTGTATGTATTGTATTGTCTTTCCCTTCTCAAATGAAATGACGAGACTACTTACTTGGTAGGAACAAATATCCTAATAACTTGGGGAACGTGCCAATCGAGCCAATTTATTCAACTTACTGATCTGGTGCTGCTGTCTAAACCACGGAAACCGTCAAAAATTCTAACATCATACAGACCCATATGCCGGGTGTATGTTCTCGGAAAGCTCTTGTGAAGTGTTATCCTCAACAGGATAACGAAATGCACGGAGCGCGAAAACGGTTTCTCCGACAGGTAATTTGGAATCCGGAAAGTAAGATCGACAGAGAAGCGAGCTGGACAGAGCAGAAGAGACGCTCAAATAGAGAAGGAGCTGTTACTGAACCGTAGTAATGATAAACGTCAAGACCGCGTTTTTCAGCGTCAGCTAGGAAGATATACCAGAATCGTTGCACAAAGAGTACCCGAATACCTGTGCAGCAGCCTGTTCAGAACCAAGTGCTGGTCTACGACACACATTCGGAACAGAAGTCAATGAGAGTAACGACAGGAGTGCCATAAGGCTCTATACTTGGCTTAAAACTTTGGAACATGATGTATAATGGCATTCTAACGCTAAAGCTGTCTATAGGAGTCGTCGTTCTCACAATTACAAGAAAGACGATAGAAATGGTGGAAATGCTGACAACGACCCGCAACACAATCGAAAATTGAATGTATTTAGGCTACAGCTAGGTAACCACAAAACTGAGGTAGTTCTGGTAGCAATTGTAGCGTCCAACCGGATCAAAGCACCGTTGAAGGCATATCAATGACATCGATACGTGTATTGAAACAGTTGGGAGTGATGATAGGTGATTGAGCAGTAAGAGGCGTTTTCTGGCCACAGCGAGGACATGAGGCCAGCGTCTTCAAGTGTGTTTATATGTATGTATATGTGTATAAAAGTGTGCTGAAGATACTCCGGAACATGTGGTCCTTGAGTACCCATGATTCGGAGTAGTGTGAAGCGATATAGTGGCTCTACGCGTAGAAAGTCGTAGCCACGCAGATACTAGTAGGGTGGAACTGACAGTTTGAATAAACTCATCATACCGGCATCTTGTGGAGTAGACTAAATCCACTACAGGACTACATCTTGTAGCTCGCGTCGAAGTGCCGGCGGTACGTGGTGGAGGCGTTAACGATCCGGAAGCTACGCTACAAACGGAATCGTTGAACCGACCTCCGCACCTGAGGGATTCCATTAGAAACCGACCGACCGCAAAATATTCGAATCGTCGATTCGAACGAAACTTTGCAGTTGAGTTCAGTTTATGAATCTCCATGATTTTCAATATTTGATACAAGAGTAATTTTTCAAAAGACGTTTCTTCGTGCATTAATTTCCAAAAACTCTAAGTCGAGTACTCTATTTTATACAGCAAAACTTCCTGAGAACGATTGACAGGGAATAAATATATCTTCACGAAAAAAATATATAGTTTTTACTAAAACAAAACTTTATATTAAAAATTTAAATTGTATAGCAAACTGTAACTTTTATTGTTTATAACAGCGTCAGTTATATTGTTGAAATTTAGTGTAACATCTGTTAATTAATTTTAATATCATATATGAGGTTTTATAGCTGTTACGAGCGATATATATATATATATATATATATATATATATATATATATATATATATATATATATATATATATATATATATATATATATATATATACACACATATATATATATATATATATATATATATATATATATATATATATATATATATATATATATATATATATATATATATATATATATATATATATATATATATATATATATATACACATATATATATATATATATATATACACATATATATATATATATATATATATATATATATATATATATATATATATATATATATATATATATATATATATATATACACACACATATATATATATATATATATATATATATATATATATATATATATATATATATATATATATATATATATATATATATATATATATATATATATAAAATTGCATGTTAGAACATTTTCCAAAAAGTCGGTCTAACAATACGAAGGGTATCAACACTTCTTAACTTGTAAGGTATATTGTGACTCCAGTTCCCGAACAGAACAATTTACAACCAAGAACCAAAAAATTACTCATATTGTTTGATATACAAGGATTTCATGATACAAATGAAAATAGTTCCCTTTTCTTATTAAAAGTGGATTTAATTTTTTAAACTTGTTTTATGATATTACATAAGAAAGGACAAACCCTCCCTCCCCCTCAGATAAGAATTTGTAAGATATTTTGAAACCCCCCTCCCCCCATATGCCCTTACGTAATTAGTGTATGGCCCCTTAGTGCACTTATTGTAAGCCTGAATGTTTCATATTCACGACAAAGTTACAAACGTATTTTCCAATGTACTGTTCGAAATCTTTATTCCACCTAGAGGTGACTAAGAATAAATAGCAACTATTGTGAGATTTTTCCTGTTTTTCGCATTTAATCTGCTAAACAATTTTATTAGTCTACCTTGAGTACGGTTTGCGAGGTGGTTTGAGTTTCAATTTATGGTTAAGCTGAATAAATGCAGTTGTTAAAAAGACACCGTGCCCTGTATACGAGCTTCTAAACAGCAGAAATATCAGAAACGCGCACAATATGTATACTCATAGCTATCAACCTAACCGGCATTGAAAGTGAAACAAACGATTTAGTAAATAAAGTGTACACTATACTGTACTTCAACACTATTCTGAAATGTAGTAACATGCAAGTCCAAAATAGTTACTATATTTTGTACTTGTCAAGTTGCATCATTTTGTTTGGATTGTTTGCATGCATTTTATTCTTTCAATATTTTGCCATCGAACCACCCGTGCATCTCGCACACCAACTCACTGCAAAACAACGCGATGCGGTAGGCAAAAAGAATCAATGAAAACGGGAAAAACTATCCAAAACTATGATGCGGGCAATGAAAATTTATGCTATTTTCGCAATAATTGTTGTGTATATAATTATATATTGGAATTACCCATGAAATTCCGCATCGAACTGTGTTTTTTAATTTTCGATTCATGCTGTCAGAGCGAAGTTATAGCCATTTTCTTGCTTCAAAAGACATTCCCGGCTTCAAAAAGAAAAATTTCAAAATTCCAAGCATACTTAGTTGTAGAAAATTTAATTACGAAGAGATAAGTATTCTTGGATTTTCGAAAAACGCTTTTATTTTTGAGTTAATCTCCGAGAACGAAAAAAATCATTTTACCTGACTTTCACGTTACGGTATGCGATGACACACGGAAACTATTTCATTTTTATATATAGAGATATCCAGCAAAAGATGCATATATGAGAAAAACACAATTGCACTAATAGGTGGATTAGAAAAATTTCAATATTTGATTTTTATGTCAAAGAACCTTCCACAGAAAATAACCAACAAAACAACGCAAAAATCGAAGAAATCCGTCATGTCGATCTTAAACTATGCGATGACACACGGAAACCATTTCATTTTTATATTTAGAGATATCCAGCAAAAGGTGCATATATGAGAAAAACACAATTGCACTAATTCGTGGATTAGAAAAATTTCAATATTTGGTTTTTATGTCAAAGAACCTTCCACAGAAAATAATCTAAAAATAACGCAAAAATCGAAGAAATCCGTCATGTTGTTCTTAAATTATGCGATGACACACGGAAACCATTTCATTTTTATATATAGAGATATCCAGCAAAAGGTGCATATATGAGAAAAACACAATTGCACTAATAGGTGAATTAGAAAAATTTCAATATTTGATTTTTATGTCAAAAAACCTTCCACAGAAAATAACAAACAAAATTATGCGAAAATCGAAGAAATCCGTCATGTCGTTCTTGAGTTATGCGATGACACATGGAAACCATTTCATTTTTATATATAGAGATATCCAGCAAAAGGTGCATATATGAAAAAAAACACAATTGCACTATTAGGTGGATTAGAAAAATTTCGATATTTGATTTTTATGTCAAAGACCCTTCCACAGAAAATAACCAACAAAATAATGCATAAATTGAAGACATCCGTCATGTCATTCTTAAGTTATGCGATGACACACGGAAACCATTTCATTTTTATATATACACTCAAGTTTTTTTTTACGCGGTTTTTTTTTGCGCGGTATTTTTACGCGGTTTTTTTTACGTGGATTTTGAAATTTACGCGGTTTTCATTTACGCGGATTTTGAAATTTATGCGGTTTTCATTTACGCGGATTTTGAAATTTACGCGGTTTTCATTTACGCGGTTTTTGAAATTTACGCGGTTTTCATTTACGCGGATTTTGGAATTTACGCGGTATCCATCAATGAGGTTCTCTTTATCGCGGATTCTTAAATTTAAGTGGTCTTCGTTCTATGCGGTTTTCATTTACGCGGATTTTGAAATTTATGCGGTTTTCATTTACGCGGTTTTCATTTACGCGCTCGTATCCCCCGCGTAAAAAAAACCTGAGTGTAGAGATATCCAGCAAAAGATGCATATATGAGAAAAACACAATTGCACTAATAGGTGGATTAGAAAAATTTCAATATTTGATTTTTATGTCAAAGAACCTTCCACAGAAAATAACCAACAAAATAATGCAAGAATCGAAGAAATCCGTCATATCGTTCTTGAATTATGCAATGACACACGGAAACCATTTCATTTTTATATTTAGAGATATCCAGCAAAAGGTCCATATATGAGAAAAATTAAAGGGTTGTGTACAGGACACGACCACGGTGACATTAAAAATGTAGCTTTTTTTCAAGAGCGTGCAAATGAATTTTATCTATCACACATATCGACTAACGTTCTTGTTCACTCGCCTGTTTTCATATGTTACAATTTGCTATATACCCTCCCCATCAAAACATAACACTAGTTTACAAGAAAAATGAAGCTTCAAGAAAAAATATTTTTTAGACTAATTTTGGGTCGCTGAACACGAATACAATATTCATTTTTCTGTTCAAAAAAGCGATTTTGTGATTTGCTCAAAAAACTCATTTTTGCGCACTTTTTGTAGTTTTTAGTCAAGATTTCGTGTCAAAATCATCCAATTAATATAGTCAATATGCAAGTTGAAAGGTGCCGAGATACCATTTCTAAAAACATATAATATGTGTCGATCATATGTAAAATTTGTAGTGCTGCAAGCGTCCAAAGTTTAAAAAAAGTGCATTTTTGACCATTTTTAAAAGTTACTCATTTTTAATTGATTTTTTTTTTACAGAAGAACAAATCTTTTTTCAGACCTTTTAGCATCTAAGATGACAGATAATATGTTCACGTTAATTTTAAGCCTAATATCTCTAACATCGGATGAAAAATGTTGATGCTATGGCACATTGAGCGAAATGGAAATTTTATGATTTATGGTGCGGCGGTTTAGGGGGTTTAGCACTGGTCTCATAAGCCAGTCATCAAATATTCGAGTCCCTATCGGGATTCAGTGGGATTGTAGCACTAGCCACGTAATGTTCTGTGAACTGAGAATAGGCTGCAAACCCTGTTGAAGCAGAAGGCGAAAATTCCTTTAATTTGTTAAATATGTACTCACCACAGACAAAACAAAACTTTTCCAATGAATATTCCCACATTTTAAAAAGAGCACTGAGTTGTAAAATGAAATATCCAAAACCATTCAAATGTCGCAGGATGGATGGATGCAAGCTCGAGAAGACAGTAGCCAACACAAACAATAACTATCAAGAATAGAAGATTATTTCAGCCGAAAATATGATTGTGCAAAAAATAAAAAGTTACAGTTTTCACTCAGTGCTTCATACCATCTACATTTTGCATCAGATTTTTGTGACCATTGGCTTAAAATTTATGTAAAAAGATTATTTATCTCATTAGATTTAAAAAACATTCTTCTGTCCTTGATTTATTATAAAAAATTAACTAGAAATATGCATTTTTTTTTAAAACGGTCGAACATTAGACTTTTTTTACTTTGGTCGATTGTAATCATAATAAATGTACATTTGATCTACACATAATATACATTTTCGGAAAGGGCATACCAATATCTTACGAACTGTTTCGATTGGATCCTACACTGAGCAAAAAGTATCTGAGAATTTCATAAGTCTCGACATATGAACCAGCCTTCTGACGATGCCATTGAACGCTTTCGAATGTCATAGACAGGCTTATGAATTCATTTATCTTTATTCATGCAATCCATAGACGCACAAATAATGTATTTCATAAAACGGTTGTATGATTTCGCTCCAATATATGCGTTTAAGAATTTCATAAGTTTTTCTCATGAAACCCATATGAGATCTGTTATTGATTCTATAAAATTATATTTTGTTTTCCATTAACGTCTCTTTTGTGAAAAGTTCATAATTGGTTCTCATGAATTCAGTACTGGCTTGGACAGTCAACCAGGAGCTAATAGTTTCAGTCCAGCACTTTTCGGTTACCGCTGTTTGAAACAAAAGAAGTGAGATTTTAGTCAAATTGCAACAAAATTTTAAATAATTGTTTTTTTATGTTATTCAATAAATTACTGTGAGCATTAAATCAGTTTACGTGACTATGATTTTTACAGAAGATATCCGATTATTTGAAATGAAATAAGTTGTGCATATAATTAGTGTCTGGCGCGTATTTTATAATTATCGAAATCAATTGAGAAGTAACATTCATTATCCTTCAGTTGTCAAGTCCAGTTTCCCAGTTGTCTAAGCCCAGTTTCCCAGGAAATATTGACGAAGCGTTGCAAATTTACCAATTTTAATATTTAATGAGAGTTATCTCTTCAATCTTCTGAAGGGATCTACACTTAGCGGTTCATTTGTCCCGAATTGAGTTCTACAAGATGAGCACACCAATGAACTCATGATGAATGATGTTCATGTTTGACAATTCTCGGTGGTTTGTTTACTTTGTCAGTTGCATGAGTTCGAGTGCAACTGGTGTCTATCTGTTAAGTGGACCCTACACGGGACAAGAATATTGTCAATAAAAATATTGTCAAGACTGCTTCAATACGTCAATCCCATTTGAATTGAACAGAATCAATATTTTCAAAATGTCCTTACACGATCAATATATTGATCAATAAATGACTTATTGTCAATATTTGCGTTCGTGTAGGGTCCGCTTTACATTCAAACTCACGTAACTCCCATGTAAACAAACCACCGAGCATTGTCAAACGAAGTTCACCCGGCTCATTTTGTGGGGTTAGTTCGGTTGGTGTAAAACCTAATATCCTCTCAAGGTTGTTTTTACTGTTGATTTTTTGTCTACTAAAAACGATCGAGAAATGTCAGCCATGTTCTATTTTTTATGTAAATGCACAATAAAATCCATAAATAAAAAACTTATAGCATTCATTCGAACATTGTGATGAATTTCATAAGACTATTCTATGAAAAGCATTATTTCTACTATATTTTCTGCTAATAAATGTCAGCAATTTTCTTAAATGGGCACCTATGGCGTTCAATCGGACATTTTCATAAATTTCATAAGACTGTCTTATGAAAATAATAAGAGATGGGTTTGGAAAATTTTCCCTCCAAATCATAAGACAGACTTATAAAATCCATTTAAAATCCTTATGTCTGAAAGTCATAAGACGTTTTTATGGAAATTCAATGTAAATTTTGCTCGGTGTATTTGAACGAGGTATTGACAATTCAATATTAATTTGTCAAAAGGGCGAAAGTGTTTTTTGTATACAAACTTGTTTCGCTCATTAGTCTGCTGCAGAGTGGAATTTCATGAAAAATATGCGTTAATGTAAATTTTTACCCTTCGTAGAAGTAATTACAATTTTTTTCTGCTTCGAAATTATAGTAAATTAAGAGAAACCATCAAAATAAAAGTTTGTTTACAAATCTTATTCGCCCTTTTGCAAATTTAATATGGAATTAACTAAAATAGTTCCGAAAACACCTTTTTCGAAGAAATCTTGAAAATGCTTTTTTAAAAAAAGTGGACTTTGTTTTCGTATTCAGCGATCCAAAATTAACTTAGAAAACAACTTTCTTTTCAGCTTATCGCGTTTACCTTAAAATTGTTAAAATCTGTCACATAAGATTCTGAAAACATGAAAAATCATTTTTCTGTAATAAAAAACAGAGCAAAACCAAAAATGAAACAAAAGAATTTTTTTTTAAACTCGAGCTTCTTTGAAAGAGAAATTGAGTATTATTGTCGTGTTCAGCGACCCAAGATTAATCTAGAAAACACTTCATCATACAACTTCATTTTTCATGTAAACTAGTGTAATCTTATTTAAGACCAAAAGAGATATGTGAAAAACAGAACAATTTTCACTCGGCGCCTAATAACATCACCATTTTTTATCGGATTTTCGTAATCTTAGGCTTAAAATTCACGTGAGAAGTTTGTCTGTCACATAAGATTTCAAAAGATTTTTTTTGCCAAATTATTTTTTTATGAAAAATCAACTAAAAATGAGTAATTTTACCAAATATTGCTTTTTTGACTTTGGTTGCTCTTAACCCTATATTATTGATATTTAATCCAAACATGTTATACATGTTTTTGGAATAGACACATCCATACCTTTCGAATGGTGAGTCGATTGTGTTAATCGGAAG
This sequence comes from Topomyia yanbarensis, assembly GCF_030247195.1. Lineage (NCBI taxonomy): Eukaryota > Metazoa > Arthropoda > Insecta > Diptera > Culicidae > Topomyia > Topomyia yanbarensis. The sequence goes on from NC_080670.1 coordinate 119,642,718, forward strand.
ATTTGTTCCTGAGCTATTGACCAATAACTGCAAAAAGTGCTCAAAAACACGTTTTCAGAAAATCTCAAAAATGGTTCTTTGAAAAAGAAAATGAATATGATTTTCGTGTTCAGCGACCCAAAATTGACTTAGAAAACACCTTTTTTCTTAACTTCATGCAATCACCCCAAAATTTGTAAACTAGTGTAATTTATTGAAGGCCTTTTAACGGCAATCTATTAATTAATCAAGTATCTCACTAGGTGATTGGCATTATTTGGCTGATCCATCTAGTAAAAATAGGCTGGTCTGCCCAGAAAATATATTCAAAATAAAAGTTCTATATTGAGAGCTGTGATGAGGAAGCCCACGCCCACCAACGGAAATATACAGATTCTCCATGAAATATGAAATTTCATTTTCCATTTAAATTTTCAATAATGTACTAATGAATTTAAGTAAACAATCTTAAGTTTAAGTATTTCTTGATCGATTAGTGGTGGAAAAAATGAAATTATTCGATAAATTACATTGTTATGCAACGTTCGCACTACCAGTTAAAACGGGTTTTTATGCTATCTTGGTGACATTTTTCTCGTTGCTAATTATTAAAACGTGTTATAACTCTGTTGTGTAAACATTGTATTATTAAACCAATTCTGCAGCGTTTTATGTTATATAGGTGTTTTATGTGGTAATAGGACTGACATAATTATATCTTCAGTACAGCGGTTTGTTTCATAATTTAAAACAGATTTATTTTAAAATTTAAATTAATATACCCAACCGTTCTATTTTTTGTATACTTTAAAACGCAATTAGAACTGTGTTTTAAATACATAGGGTAGGACAGATATTCTGACTGGATAAACTGGGAAAACAATTTTAAGTCCAGTAACGCTTAAGACATGGCTTGAATTTTAATCGAAAAAGAACACTCGCTTAAACTGCTGCTGGGACGATAAGTTCTGTTTTAAAATTTTCCGTTGTGTGCAGTACGAAACAAAAGTGTTTGAAATTAGAAAACAAAAAGTTCTGCTGGGAATGTGATTGTTTCCGATGCAATTAAACTCAGATTTTTAACGCAGGGGATACAGGCCGTGTAAATGAAAACTGCGTAAATTTTAAAAAAACGCGTTAATGAAAACCGCGTAAATTTCAAAATCCGTGTAAAGAAACCTGAGTGTACTCTCCTATATAAAATACTACGCTGCTGAACAGTGCAATAACTACAGAAGCACGTTGTCAGATGCCTTACTGATAAAAAACATATAACCGAAATATGAAACATGGAAACCAATAGGCTCTTTACTCTACGCAGCTATAAAGCGCCGTAAACATGGATTAACAAGTTACAACGCACACGCATGCATAAAAATAAATATATTTTTTTCAAACGCAACACTCTTAAGCAGCACACACCGTATTGAATTAAATCCAAAGCACCCCGCCCACCCACTTTGCAAATCATTCTGTGACACCGTGCTGGTACCCGAAAAATCCGCACACTGCCACCGCTGCTGAAAATGCATAGCGTCTACCGCTTATTGTAGTGCCCAGACGCTGCAGCCATGATCTTACCCGTTCGACATAAGAACAAAAACTGATTCAAACGGGTACGCGTCACCTCTATTTATAAACTAACAGTATATGGTTTAGTCACTTAGGTGCGAGTGTGTGTAAATGCCAACGTTACCGAAAATCGATAGCGCTTATTGCATCGCCCGGAGACGATGTTGCTCGTATGGGATAAGAGCAACAACTGATTTAAACGGACATGCGTTGCTTCTATTTATGACTTTTCGTGTTTCATTGAGCAACTAAGCTGCCCTCTCTTGACGGCTGTGTCTGAGAAATCTGCCTCACGAATGGTAATTTTCCCGTTTTTCGTGAACTTTTTAATTTTACCAATTTCCAAAAGTCTACTTTTATTGGGGAGCTATTAAATTATTACCAATATTTAAGTTAGGTGTTTCTGAATCGGTTGGTGTATGAATGATTAAAATCCATCTATTAATATCGGAGTTATAAGCGTGCAAACCTTACATAGTTTCGTTACATGGGAGATAGTTTAGATTTTAGAATGATATCTAGCCCCAGATAGTTGAGTAAGACATTTTTAATGTCAAAAACACAATTGCACTAATTCGTGGATTAGAAAAAAATCAATATTTGATTTTTATGTCAAAGAACCTTCCACAGAAAATAACCATCAAAATAACGCAAAAATCGAAGAAATCCGTCATGTCGTTCTTAAATTATGCGATGACACACGGAAACCATTTTATTTTTTATATATAGAGATATCCAGCAAAATATATTACTAGGATGCGTTAAAATATATTACTAGGATGCTCAAAACATTCATTTCTGTTTTAATGTACTTATTATTTTATTTATGAAATCGTAGAAATTTTGTTAGCAAATAAAAACGTTCCAATCTGCATTGATGCATTACAGAAATATATCTATATTCTCTGTCTGCCACAGTGCAAACAAAAATATGAAATATAACACTTGTGAATTTAAAATGATCATTCTGTCAAAGTTTAATTTTTTGTTTGACCTTTGTTTACTTTTTATTTTAGCTTCGCTGAAAAAAACGTGTACAATTTTAATTTGCAGAGTGTGATCTAACCTTTATTTATAATTGATTTTTATTCTAAACTTGTGAAAATGCGCTTGAAACGAATATAAATATCCTCCCCCCGTGTCGACAGGTATCGTGTTCAATTAGAATGACATTCACAGTTCATTTTGAATTCAAATTGAAATATTTCAACCAATTTTTTAATCAAAGTTTAAAATAACTATCATGGCACCAGTTACAAACGATGGTTCAACAACCTCAAACTTATTTTCTTTTGTGCATTGAATATTATGTCACTACAAAATGCTGTACATCATCGGCCAACTATAAACTATCAACCAAGTTAAAGTTCCAAGTTCAGAAACATATCGGTTACATGATGACAAAATTGTTCTCACACGCTATGGAACGAGACATCACCCCAAAATTTGTAAACTAGTGTAATTTATTGAAGGCCTTTTAACGGTAATCTATTAATTAATCAAGTATCTCACTAGGTGATTGGCATTATTTGGCTGATCTATCTAGTAAAAATAAGCTGGTCTGCCCAGAAAATATATTCAAAATAAAAGTTCCATATTGAGAGCTGTGATGAGGAAGCCCACGCCCACCAACGGAACTATACAGATTCTCCATGAAATATGAAATTTCATTTTCCATTTAAATTTTCAATAATGTACTAATGAACTTAAGTAAACAATCTTAAGAACACCGCTTTAAAACTGATTGGTGGTTTGTCGGATACCATGCAGATTCTCTGTCGTATGTATTCCCAACAATGTACGAAACCAAGCTGTCATTCCGGATTTCGCAATAACGCGGAAAAAATCAGCAACGATGGCGCCCCATTCCTTGAGTTTCTCGACGATTTGCAATTCAACATTAGCAACCTCTACGAAACGTTAATTGACGACAACAATAAACGGCCTCGCACAAGCAGTACTTCCAGACCTTCCCTGTCGCAACCTGCTAAAATACCGAGATACGTTCCTATATCCAGTCCTTCTGCCACAAACATTATAGCTTCCTCCGTTTCAGATTCGAATAGTCACACGAATCTGCTACCCGGCTCTTCAAACTCCGACGGCATAATCACAAACGATCAACTTAACAACAGTACCACCTGCGGTCTACCGTATGCCTCTGCTCCATCCGTTCACAGCCGAATGGACTTGTTCGATTCCACCGCCGCGGCACCGACTTTACAACCATTACAACTGATTTCGAACCAACCGAAACTGAAACTACAACTACCGTCGTCGACCCGATCGCCACTAATGCTCAACATTCCACTCCATCGGCGCTGAATACGATCACCACCAACATCACCTTTGCTCCACTGCCCCCATGTATTGCATCAGCTCGCTCGCCAGCCCCTACCGCCACTGCCTGCCTATCTGTACTGCCACCGCCACTCGTCACTGCTACTACCACCAGCTCCGCCAACGCAAACGCATTCTGTAACGCCCTACAAAATCATTAATCATCTGGTATCGCCTCGTCATTTACATCTACTGCACAACCCACTACTTTAACTCATGCTGCTTCACGTTACATCCATTCGACGCTAGTCGATACGAACACATTAAGGAACCCGCCGCTTATCAATCAAAACAACTCCGCCAGGCAAGTCAATGTTATCTCTAATATACCATACGTTGGCCCCAATCAGTTCCGTGTACCTCGCCCTGCTGGATCACACGGCTATAATAACGACAGTCAGGATAATCAAGCCAATCAAATCACACCGCTTCTGGTAGCCCCCACCACTCAGCATGTACCAGTCGCCTCTTACGAAGGTAATTGGTACTATCTTACTAGATTTTTGCCAAGCAAAAAAGAAGAAAATATTGTTACATACGTACAAGCCCGCATCAAATGTATCCGTAACCGTATTCAGTGCTTGAAGTTAGTGCGCCCAAACCAAGACCGTCCCCTATCTTTCATCTCATTCAAATTGAATGTTCCTTCTGAATTTGAAGAGTCAATTACTAAACAAGACTTTTGGCCCAACGGAGTAACAATCGCTCCTTTTTTAGACTACAATCCCAAACAGCAGCTTGCACCACCCGGCCCAAAACAAAACACGCAACGCAGACCGAGTTCGTCCCGCTTCCTGCCACCTCGGTTACAAGAGATCCCCAACAGCAACACTCAATCCCCACTCTCGTTTACAAGAGCATCCCAACCGTACCGTCAATTCTCTCCCCGTCCCGCAACGCAAGGGCAAACTTTTTACCAGACAACACGGCAATTTCAAACAACTCTAGTATAAATTTGTTTTATCAGAATATCGGAGGTTTAAATAGTTCGCTCGATCAGTATCGTCTTGCGTGCTCCGACGGCGCCTATGATCTGTATATATTTACCGAAACCTGGCTGAACGACAACACTCTATCGAGGCAAATTTTTGGTAGCTCTTATACAGTTTATAGACAGGATAGAAACGAACAAAATAGTTCTAAGAAGAGCGGGGGGGAGTTGTAATAGCTTGCCGTTCTGAATACAAATCGCATCTCGTACCTCTCCCAGATTGTGCCAGTGTCGAACAAGTTTGGATTGCTCTCACGCTCTCAAATTATACACTTTACGTTTGCGTTCTCTATTTTCCGCCCGATCGTGTGTCTGATTATGGCTTAATCGACCAACATTTGAACTCACTGTCATTGATAACGGATCGAATGGCTTTGAATGATAAGATCATTGTATTAGGCGATTTCAATCTTCCCGGTATTAAATGGATCAGCTGCTCATCTAACTACCTGTACCCAGATGCTACTTATTCTACAAAAACTTCAAATATTCTGAGACTTCTGGACGACTATAATACTGCCGGTTTAGTTCAGTTAAACGATAATTTCAACAGCAACAATCGTTTGCTTGACCTCTGTTTTTCCAGTCAAGATCTTTCCGGTTTACTTACAGTAGATGTTGCAGATACGCTTGTAAAAACTTGTCGCCATCATCCTCCACTTCGAATAACTATTCGCAATTGCTCACCAGTTATTTTTAAAAACACCGCTGAAACAGTATTCTATGACTTTAAAAACGGAAACTTTGCGGCAATGAATCAATTTCTTTCAAGTTTTGATTGGAACGCGCTGTTATCCAATCGTGAGTGCAATTCTGCTGCTATGTCATGGACTCATGTTGTAGCATATGCTATTGATAAATTCATACCAAAGAAGCTTTGCCGTGAACCAATCTACCCACCTTGGTCTAACTCCACTTTGAAACGCTACAAATGCGCTAAACGTTCCGCATTAAGAAAACTAACGAAGAGACCCTCACTCCACCTTAGATCTCATTACTTATATCTCAATAACCGCTATAAACGATTGAATAAGGCTCTTTACTATTCCTATAACCAACGTATACAGAACAAACTCAGAACCAACCCTAAAAGTTTCTGGAATCATGTCAATGACCAGAGGAAGGAAGTCGGTTTACCATCTTATATGTCACTTGACGGGGTTCAAGCATCATCTCCTACCGAAATATGTAACCTCTTCCGCCAACATTTCAGTAGCGTTTTTTCTGAAGAAATCTTAACTGATAATCAAATCTCCGAAGCTGCTAACGTCGTTCCTCTACGTTCTCCAATCGGCTCTCACCCTATTATTACACCGCTACAGTCAGCAGAGCATTTTCTAAGCTAAAGTCATCGTCCAGTCCAGGGCCCGATGGAATTCCATCTATCGTACTAAAAAAAATGCTCTGATAGTCTCCAGCTTCCATTATCAATGCTGTTCAATAGCTCTCTGTCATCAGGAATGTTTCCCGACTTATGGAAAAAATCATACATTTTCCCAGTGTTCAAAAAAGGGAACAAAAGCGAAACCTCGAATTATCGCGGAATAGCTGCATTATGTGCAGTGTCTAAGTTATTCGAACTGATTGTGCTCGATTTCATCACTCATAACTGCTCTAGCTACATATCCGAGACACAACACGGCTTCATGATTAAACGGTCAACTACCACAAACTTGGTATCTTACACATCTTTCATAAGTCAATGCTTGCAAGCAAGACTGCAGGTAGATGCCATATACACCGACTTCTCCGCGGCATTCGACAAAATTAATCATCAGATAACAGTTTCCAAATTAAGCAGACTTGGATTTAATGGCTCCTTCCTGGACTGGCTCCACTCGTACCTAACCGAACGTGAAATGGCAGTCAAAATTGGTGACTGCACGACTCCACCATTTGCCATCAGCTCCGGAGTTCCTCAGGGTAGTCATCTCGGACCATTCCTATTTTTGCTCTATTTAAACGACCTAAACCATTTGCTTAAGTGCAAGAAACTTTCATTTGCCGACGACTTTAAACTATTTCACCTTATCAGGAATGCCAAAGACGCAGAATTCTTGCAATCCCAGTTGGATGTATTCACCAATTGGTGCTATTCCAATAGGATGATGTTAAATGCCTCCAAGTGTTCGGTTATATCCTTTACTCGCAAGCACTCGATAGTTAATTTCGACTACAATATCTCACAAACCGTTCTCAAACGGGAATCATATGTTAAAGATTTGGGAGTCTACTTAGATCCCAAACTAAACTTCAAACACCATATTGAGTACACTATTTCTAAGGCCTCCAAGCTACTAGGATTCATTTTTAGAGTCTCCAAAAACTATACCGACATACATTGTTTAAAAGCACTCTATTGTGCTTTAGTCCGTTCTACACTCGAATATGGCAATGTAGTCTGGGCACCAGGCTTGTTATTTGCTCACACAATGAGCCACAAAGAGCGAAATACACCGATTGAAAATAGAGCAGCACAAAAACACTGCGATGTGCAGAACGACCGCACAAAGAGACACTTGATAGAGTAAGATCTGTGCACCAAAAGCTGCACAATTTCGTTCAAAGAGTCACCTTGAAGAGCCACTTTTTTGTGCCTCCCCTCACTGGAAAGCAGGTAAGAAGGCGAATCAAACTATAATTCAGATAAAGTTTGACCGGAAGAACGTTTTAAAAATGATTTTTGGTTGCCTTCTCTACTTACGTGCGCGTGGGACCAAAATACACACTAAAGAGCCTCTTTATTTCTACTCTTTGTGGCGTGCAGCCACATCGGAGTGAAGAGGATTATTGTGAAAGAGAAGAGCGGTGGTTCGCACAAAAAGTGCAAAGAGCGTTTGTTTTTTTCTCTTTATTTTCTCTGAGGTGCATAACATCCCTGCTGGGCACCTTATTACCATAATGATATTCAACGCATCGAAGCCATTCAGCGCAAATTCGTTCGTTTCGCACTTCGTAGACTCCCATGGAGGGACCCACTGCACCTACCGAGCTACATAGATCGTTGTAAGCTTATTGACCTCGATCTCCTGTCTGTACGCCGAGATGTTTCGAAAGCAGTTTTCATCGCCGATTTACTGCAATCTCGAATCGACTGCTCTGAACTTCTGCTACTTTTGGACATAGACATTCATCGTCGTAGTCTTCGAACCCATTCTTTCTTTCGCATTCCGTTAGCCAGAACAAATTATGGCTATAACGGACCTTTCGTCAGTATGTGCCGTCTTTTCAATCACTGTTCCAACGACTTCGACTTTCATTTGTCCCGTAATGCCATCAAAAAATCGTTTTTGAGCTCATTATCTTGTTAGCTGTAGTCTAGTAATAGTTCATAGTTATTAAGATTTGCTGTTAGCTTTAATTGTAGTTATAAGTGTTGAATTGTATCATTTGGATATTTGTTATCTGTTGATATAAAAGATGAGGAGGTTTTATGCCTGCTGGAGAGAGAGTTAAAGCTAAATTTAGCTCCAGCGGGCTTTTCCCTGCTCCCAAATAAATAAATAAATAAATAAATAAATAAATAAATAAATAAATATATAAATAAATAAATAAATAAATAAATAAATAAATAAATAAATAAATAAATAAATAAATAAATAAATAAATAAATAAATAAATAAATAAATAAATAAATAAATAAATAAATAAATAAATAAATAAATAAATAAATAAATAAATAAACGACGACAGCGAAGCACAAGTGTCAAATCTTGAAATGACATGCCTGGATAATCGAATACCTTTGTCCGTTAAGAAACTCGTTCCAGTTTGGCAAGACGCAAAAACTCTCGACTTTGTTTCATTTAAAGTTCAACTAGATGCATCGATGAAGGAGAAAGCTCTTTCGCGGGGAACATGGCCACGCGGTATACGGTATCGCGAATTCCGAAGAAACCATTTCGAAGCACCCTGGAATCCATGATCGCAGCGTTTGTGATTATGAAATTTTAATGGTATTTTCCCGTTTTTTTATTTGTTGACTTGTATAAGTTAGGTTTGTTCAAATTTGTCAGCAATAGTTATGTTAATACTGTGTTAATTGTTAAAATAATTTTGTCAAATAGGTTATTTATTTCAATAAGACCCTAGAGGTCCGTTGAAAAATGAAATAAATAAATAAATAAATAAATCACCGTTGCGTTCGCAATCAATTTTAAAATATTTTCATTTGGATTTTTTATGTGAGTTTACTCGTATAGGAAAAATGCGTCTATTTCAAATCTTTTATTTAATATTTGCTTAGGGTATTTATTGAGTTACTTTGTAAGCATTTAACATTCTGATTGTGAACTGGGAGTGAAAATAAGAAAATTTATAAAATAGTGCATTTTTCGATCTACATCCGATTGTCATTTATTTGGATCTATCCAATGAAAAAAAAAAACTATTTTTGTCGTTATTCACTTTCTTTGATGTGAGATACGACAGATATATGGGCAATAATAACAATAACAACTTAGATCTGAATATGCGATAATCGGTTCGATTTATCCAAATTTGCTCTCCTGTAACTCTTCGATGAGCAATTGGAATCAAGCATGTAGAGAGAAGGAAAGAACAGAGAAATCAAAAATACAGGTAAATATAATTCGACGGCGCTTGTCTTTCCTACCTGATAAAACTGGCTTATTTATTGTCATCTTTACTGCGAGCAAAGAGAGCATATTTATCAATATTTATTTATTTATTATATATATATATATATATATATATATATATATATATATATATATATATATATATATATATATATATATATATATATATATATATATATATATATATATATATATATATATATATATATATATATATATATATATATATATATATATATATATATATATATATATATATATATATAATGACAACTCGGCCAAAAGCATCGTAGCAACACCCGAAATAGCTGAGCCAGCGTCGCGTACGTGGAACACGCGTGAACGACCAAACATCGGACCATCATGGGAGCCACCGTTACCAGGTGCAAGATCAGCAGTTCTAGGAATCCAGCTAGGGACTCAGGTGTTCGATAAACATTGAATAAATCAGTCTTTAGTGTGCTGTCGAGTAGGTTAGTTCAGTTTTACTTTTTAAAAAGAAACTTTCCAAAGCAGAGACCTTTACTGGCGCAGCCGGGCGCGGATTTTTTCAGTGATAACTCCGGGATAGATCCTTCCGCGAGCGTACATCGTGTGAATTGTCTTTTATTCTGAAGAAACTCCGCTGAATCTACACACCTTGCGAACGGATATCGCAAAAAATACTGTAAGTAGTTTAAATCTTTCATAATCTAACACTACAGAGAACGGCTAAGTGAAACAAAAAAGCCTTATCTTTAGATAAACACATAATACAACTACTAATTCAGAGACCCGAGCCCCGACCCACGGTAAGCGGAGGTCTGAATATCACAAATCTAAAATAAGTGAAACTAACCCTAAACAAACAAAACACTAAATAATTTGCAATAAAGTGTATAAGTTAATTTTTATAAGTGAATCTAACAATGGAAGCTCATCTCCAGGCACGCATAGCTGAACTACAGCAGCTGCTCGCCGAAAAAGAGGAGCACATCGAGCAAATGCAACTCGAATCAATTGGTGCAGCAGAAGCAGTGCAGGCTGCACAAGCTGCTGCTAATGCCGCGCGTTTGCAATTGCAAACAACTAATACCGCAGGAAGATATTTTAAAATCGTTTCAAACAAATAATTAAAGAGTTGCCGTCTTTCGATGGCAACCCAATAAAACTGCATAGCTTTATTAAAAGCATTGATAACCTCATGCCACTAATAGAAAGTGCAAGAGGTACAACTGTATTTAATGTCTGGTTACAGGCAATTAGAGCAAAGGTGACTGGCGAAGCTGATAATGCACTGGAGCTCTACGGGACCATTCTAGAATGGGAAGAAATAAATACCAATTTAATCATCCATTATAGTGACAGACGTGACGAAGTCTGCCTCACTAGAGATCTGTTCAAACTAGAACAGACCAGGGTTGTTAATCGATAATTAATCGTCATCGTCGATAACGTTAACCACCCGTCAACGTCATCGGAAACTCCGTTAACGATAATGTATCGTCGCCTTCATCGTCATCGTCGATAATTGTATCGTCGTTTTCATCGTCATCGTCGGTTCATCGGTTATCGCGATACATTTTGCGTTACTTTCCCGTTTATTGGGGTTGAAGTTGATGCGGTTAACTTTCAATTGTTTAGAAATAAATAACTATTGAAGGACATGTTGTTGGCAGTTGAAAATCAATAGTTTTGGACATTTTCTAGGCACACGGGGGGGGGGGGGGCTCTACGATGTGTCAAAATGGAATTTTTGGCAACTTTTCGTTTATATTGAAGGGAAAGTTATTGGCAGTTGACAATCAATAGTTTTGGACATTTTCAATACACAGAGGGTTCGACGATGTGTCAAAATGGATTTTTTCAACTTTTGAGGAAAGTTTGTTATATTGAAGAAGTTATTGGTTTGTTGGTTTGTCAAAGGTTTGTCAATAGTTTTGGGCATTTTCAATGTACCGTCGGTGCATCAAAATAGAATTTTTTTTCAACTTTTCGCGAACTTTTTATATTGAAGGGTAGGTTGTTGGCAGTTGAAAATCGATAGTTTTGGACATTTTCAATTCACTCGAGGATCCAAATTGGCAAAAAGGTGAAAGAAATTCTTTGAACCACGAAAAACATTTTTAGTTATAGTGTCTTCAGCAAAGTTTATTTATAGTTTTTTGCATTTAAAAGTATTAGTTGGGTGATTAATCCCTCTAAAGCTGAGAAGAAAGTTTTTCCTTATGTTTATGAAAATAAAAAAAAAACTTTCTTTGCCAAAGTTGTTGAGAATATCTTAAGTATTAACTTCACTGAAGAGACTATGTGTCTATCTGTCGATTTTAATTTACATTTGTGGAGATTTTTTTGATATACCCCTGAAAATTGCTTTTTTCAAAATACTTTTCCTGGCAATTTTGTAGAATTTCAAAATGTTCCAAGATGTTGTTCAGCATAAGAAAATACAGAATTTTTGTAATGTAAGTTTATTTGTATCTCTTACAACTTAGAAGTTATCGAATGTTTTAGTGCCCAAATAGCGATATTTTGGTACGGAAGCCGCAAATTTCCGCAGACGAATACCAATACGAATCTGTAAAACAAACACTATCAAAATCGTTTGGTGGGCTCTAGCTTACGTTCAAGTCAAATTCGAGTAAATACCTTCTTTAGCATATTTTTCTTATCTTAGAGATGCAAAATATACAAAAATAATAATACTGTGCTGTAAGACCTCCTTAAGGGATTTTTTTACTAAATGATCAGAACGGGTTATTGTCGGCTTTGTCGAGGAACTAAAGAAGAATATTTTAACCGCTCCGGTTTATTAAAAAGAAAGAAAAAATATATGTTAGTGCAGGTGTTTGCGTTTCGACTTCGTCTCTTCAGAACCAGAAAAAATATGTGCCGATTTTGTCAATGTCGTCATCGTTTTATCAGCCTATAATTCGCCAAGGGGCTGATAAAAACGGGTCTTCACTGAATTCAAAAAACGAATAAAACTCTATTATGAGGCCGTACATAAATTACACTACATATTTAAGGGTAAAAGAAGGAAGCATGAAGCATCTTGTTACATAGTGGAGAGAAGAAACGGAGGAGGGGGCTAAAAGTTTCCTAACTAGAAAAGGAAATCAAACATTGGAAATATGTATGTATATTCTCCTTTTCAAAATCCGAAATCTTCTGGTTTAAATTAAAATTATAATAAAATCTGTTAATCACCACACGATTTAAATGTGTAGTATAATTTGTGAATGGCCTAATAATAGTGGTTTAGTAGTTTTTTGAATATAAGTTTTTGCGTGCTAAAAATTACTAATTGCACAATAGCTCAAAATTTGTTTTCTTCATGGTTAAAACAATATTGATCACCTTTTTGCCGCTTGGAAACACTGTGCACCTGGGACTCTTCTGTGCACCAACTTACTCGAAAAGTTGAAAAAATTCAATTTTGACACATCGTCGGACCCTTCTGCGTATTGAAATGTCCAAAATTATAGATTTTCAATTGCCAACAACTTTCCCTTCAATATAATACATTTTCCCGAAAAGTTGAAATAATTTCATTTTGACGCATCGTCAGACCCCGCTGTGCATAGAAAATGTCCAAAACTATTGATTTTCAACTGCCAACAACATGTCCTTCAATAGGTATTTATTTCTAAACAATTGAAAGTTAACCGCATCAACTTCAACTCCAATAAACGGGAAAGTAACGCAAAATGTATCGCGATAACCGATGAACCGACGATGACGATGAATACGACGATACAATTATCGACGATGACGATGAAGGCGACGATACATTATCGTTAACGGAGTTTCCGATGCCGATACATTATCGTTAACGAGTAACGCCGATAAATTATCGTGAAAAATGTTTCGCATTAACAACCCTGGAACAGACCACAAGTATCGAAGATTTCTATGGAAAAGTGTCCCATATAATATCTCTGCTTGTTAATCTATTAAATCTAAACCATGACAGCGAACAAATTAAACATGCTAAGAAAAAATTGTATGCTGAAATGGGCTTAAAGGTTTTCCTGGGAGGATTAAAAGATCCTCTTGGCCCGATAATTAGAACGCAAACTCCAACTACTATCAGAGAAGCCTTGAGACTATGTATCGAAGAAAATAACTATAATCACGGGAGAAACCACACCAAAACACACACTTTTACTCCTATCCTTCCCCCAAAACCAGCTGCTTACATGCCAAAAATTCCTATGCGACCTCCTCCAGGCTTCCTACAGCCTCGACCACCTCCAACCTTCCAACAATTTCGACCTCCTCAGATATTTTCACAGTATCACCCCTCTCAAAACGCTCAACAATACAGGCCATCTCCACCTATCCAACAATTCCGACAAGGTCAACCCCCACAATTTAGACAACCTCAGTACAATCAGCAATTTCCCAAACCAGTCCCTATGGAAGTCGATCCTTCCATCAGGAACCGACAAATGAATTATATGAACCGCTCACACCCGACAATAGCTAATCATGGTCCACATTATCAACTACAAGTCGACAACGAACCCTATGAGTATTTCTATGACGAATTTGATATTCCTGACCCTCAGGCACAATATGAAATGCCGAACTCATATCAGCAACCTGAGAATTCACTACCCGCAGACGAATATGCAGGGCAAACTTCTCAAACACAAAACGACAACACTAAAAATAATGAAGAGGGAGACGATTTAAATTTTCTGATGGGTCAAGGTCACCATCCGATGACCTAGAGAATTTCATTCCTTACATTACGATACAAACATCAAAAGGTTTACTAAAATTTCTCATTGACACCGGCGCTAATAAAAATTATATTAGCCCGCGACACGTCAACCTCGAAAAGTGTCGTTTTACGGAACCCATCAAAGTCCGTAATATTAGTGGTTCACACTGTTTAAATCAGTACGTCGAATTTAGTCCGTTCCCACAAAACGAAAAATTAAGATTTTACGTCTTCGAATTTCACGACTTTTTCGATGGATTGATTGGTTACCAATCCTTACAAAAGTTAAAGGCAGATATTCTGACCACCTCTAATGAACTCAAATTGCCAAACAATACAATCAAAATGCATCGCAAATATCCGAACACAACCCAGGTAACGCTCAATGCTCACGAGAGCAAAACAATTAACCTTCCCGTGAGTTCCACAGAAGGAGATTTTCTTCTAGAAGATGATTTGAAAATTAATCCCAACATAGTTTTCGGATCCGGCATATACCAAGCAAACGACAATAGAGCATTCTTCCGAATTTCAAATCTTTCGGATACTCCTACAAAATTCTTGATTACGGATCCTCTAAACATTGAAATTAATAATTTCGAAACAAGTACACCCAACCTTAACCAACCCGATATAAAGCAATCGCTTTTAAAACAGCTGCGGACCACACATCTGAATAAAGAAGAAGAATCCAAACTTCTGCAGCTCATATCGAAATATGAAGACGTATTCTTCATTGAAGGTGAAAAACTTACATTCACTAGCTCTATTAAGTACAAAATTAAAATTACGAAAATGCTTGACCAAGGCATCATTCGGCATTCGAAAATAGTCCATGGACATCACCAGTCTGGATCGTCGAAAAAAAAATTAGACGCTTCTGGAAAGAAAAAGTGGCGACTTGTAATAGACTACAGAAAACTTAATGAAAAAACGGTCGACGACCGTTACCCCATACCCAATATTACAGACATCCTCGACAAATTAGGTCGTTGTAGGTATTTTGCGTATCAAATGACAACGGCCAACGATGTGTGAACTTCGCAGCCTCCCGTGGAATGGTAGTCCGAAGCACCTTCTTCCCTCGCAAAGATATCCACAAAGTCACCTGGAGATCACCGGACCAAGTAACAAAAAATCAAATCGACCACGTTCTAATCGATGGTAGATTCTTCTCGGACATCACAAACGTCCGCACTTATCGCAGTGCGAATATAGATTCGGACCACCACCTGGTTGCAGTATGCTTGCGCTCAAAACTTTCGACAGTGCATAGCTCTCGTCGAAGCCGAACGCCGCGGCTAAACATCGAGCGGCTACAAGATGGCAGAGTGGCTCAAGAATACGCGCAGCAGTTGGAAGTGGCACTACCAACGGAAGAGCAGCTAGGCGCAGTTGCCCTTGAAGATGGCTGGAGAGATATCCGATCCGCCATAGGTAGCACCGCAGCCACTGCACGCCCAAGTAACAATTGAAGTTTTATAGCACGCTACAAGTGCAATTTAAGTTTTATCAGTGGCTATAAAACTATCATAAAACCACAATTGTTACTAGGGCGGTGGGCCCGGACCGAAGAAGCGACTGGTACGACGGCGAATGCGAGCAGTTAGTCGAAGAGAAGAATGCAGCATGGGCGAGAATGCTGCAACACCGCACGAGGGCGAACGAGGTGCGATATAAACAGGCACGGAACAGGCAGAACTCGGTTTTCCGGACCAAAAAGCGCCAGCAGGAAGACCGAGATCGCGAAGCGATGGAGCAGCTGTACCGCGCTAAAGACACACGGAAATTCTACGAGAAGTTGAACCGCTCGCGCAGGGGCCACGTACCACAGGCCGATATGTGCAGAGATACAAACGGGAATCTTCTCACGGACCAGTGTGAGGTGATCCAGAGGTGGCGGCAACACTACGAAGAACACCTGAACTGCGATGCAGCAGACGACGAGGATGGCACGGTAACGCACCTGGGAGCATGCGCGGAAGACATTACACTACCGGCTCCGGATCTCCAAGAAATCCAGGAGGAGATTAGCCGGCTCAAAAATAATAAAGCCGCTAGGGTTGACCAAATACCAAGCGAGCTACTACAACACGGTGGCGAGCCACTGGCTAAAGCGCTGCACTGGGTGATTACCAAGATTTGGGAGGAGGAGATTTTACCGGAGGAGTGGATGGAAGGTGTCGTGTGTCCTATCTACAAAAAGGGCGACAAGCTGGATTGCTGTAATTACCGAGCAATCACCCTGCTGAACGCCGCCTACAAGGTACTCTCCCAATTACTATGCCGTCGACTATCACCAATTGCAAGAGTTCGTGGGGCAGTACCAGGCGGGTTTCATGAGCGAACGATCTACCACGGACCAGGTGTTCGCTCTTCGTCAAGTACTGCAGAAATGCCGCGAGTACAATGTGCCCACACATCATTTGTTCATCGACTTCAAAGCCGCATACGACACTATCGATCGAGATCAGCTATGGCAGATTATGCACGAGTACGGATTCCCGGACAAACTCACGCGATTAGTGAAGGTGACGATGGATCGGGTGATGTGCGTAGTACGTGTCTCAGGGACGCTCTCGAGTCCCTTCGAATCACGCAGAGGGTTACGGCAAGGTGATGGTCTCTCGTGTCTGTTATTCAACATCGCGCTGGAAGGTGTAATAAGAAGAGCAGAGATCGACAAGAATGGTACGATTTTCAAAAAGTCCGTTCAGCTACTTGGCTTCGCCGATGACGTTGATATTATTGCACGAAACTTTGAGAAGATGGAGGAAGCCTACATCAGACTGAAAAGAGAAGCCAAGCGCGTCGGACTTGCCATCAACACGTCGAAGACAAAGTACATTCGCCGTCGTACGAAGTTGACCATCTACAAGACGCTGATTAGACCAGTAGTTCTCTACGGGCACGAGACCTGGACCATGCTCGTGGAGGACCAACGCGCACTTGGTGTCTTCGAACCGAAAGTGCTGCGTACCATCTACGGTGGAGTGCAGATGGAAGACGGCACATGGAGACGGCGAATGACCCATGAGTTGCATCAGCTGTTGGGGGAGCCGCCCATCTGTCATACCGCGAAAATCTACGGTGGGCCGGGCACGTAGCCAGAATGTCGGACAATAGCCCGGTGAAAACGGTTCTCAATTGCAATCCGACCGGTACAAGAAGACGTGGCGCGCAGCGAGCACGATGGATCGACCAGGTGGAAGACGATTTGCGGACCCTTCGCAGACTGCGTGGCTGGCGACGCGCGGCCATGGACCGAGTGGAATGGAGGAATCTTTTGTATACGGCACAGGCCACTTCGGCCTTAAATAAATAATTGTATTTTACAACCTTATACCTCGCCTCTGGTTTCCACCAAGTCGAAGTCGAAAAGGTAGACATTCCAAAAACTGCATTTAGTGTAGAAAATGGACACTATGAGTTTTTGCGAATGCCTTTTGGGTTGAAAAATGCACCTTCAACGTTCCAGCGCGTGATGGACAACGTGCTGAGGGAACACATCGGAGTCATATGTTTAGTATACATGGATGACATCATTGTCTTTTCTACCAGTCTAACTGAGCATCTTGACAATTTGTCAAAAATTTTCGCGACATTGAAAAAACACAATCTGAAGGTACAATTGGACAAGAGCGAATTCCTACAAAAGGAGGTTGCCTTCCTGGGCCATATTGTGACTTCGGAAGGTGTCAAACCCAATCCCGACAAAATTAAAATTATAAAAGAATGGCCATTGCCATCAAATGAAAAAGAACTGCGTGGTTTCCTAGGTATTTTAGGATACTACCGCAAATTTATTAAAGACTTCGCTAAAATAGCCAAGCCACTGACTAATGCCCTTAGAAAAGGTGAAGGCATTTCTCACTCGAGAGACTTCGTTGAAGCATTCGAAAAATGTAAAAATATTCTATCAGGGAGCAATATTCTGCAATATCCTGACTTTTCCAAACAATTCATACTTACCACAGATGCCTCCAACTTTGCAATCGGTGCTGTGTTATCACAAGGAATTATAGGAAGTGATAAGCCGATAGCCTTCGCTTCCAGAACTTTGAATAAGTCAGAGGAAAAATATTCAGCTATAGAGAAAGCACTATTGGGTGTTGTATGGGCTTGCAAATATTTTCGCCCTTGCTTATATGGCCGGAAGTTTATTCTTTATACTGATCATAAACCTCTCACATATGGGCTTAATCTGAAAGACACTAATAATAGGCTTGTCCATTGGCGTCTTTCACTTAGCGAATGTGATTACGAAATACGTTACCGTCCTGGTAAACAAAACATAGTCGCAGACAGTCTATCAAGGATTCGGAACGAAATTAATATAAATGAGGAGGAAATCTCACCCGATAATGCCACGGTGCATTCTGCGGATACAGACGACTCCGAATTTATCCCGTGTACTGAGCTCCCGGTGAACACCTTTAGTAATCAAATAATTTTGAGAGTCGGGTCTGACGAGCCAGACAATTACGAACAAATATTCCCCAGAGTATATCGAAGAACGATAACAAAATCTGTCTTCGGCGTACCAGTTATGATCCGTATATTCAAAGATTACATGGACCTTAGACGGACTAATTGTATCTACTGCCCGGAAAGTATTATGAACATCATTCAGATTACTTATAAAAACTACTTTACCAGGGCTAAACCGTTTAAAATCGTCAGTTCGCAAAAACTTCTGATAGATTTACAAACACCCGAAGAACAGAACCTCGTGATAGAACAAACGCACGAATGTGCACACAGAGGAATCTGGGAAAATAATCAGCAAATAATAAAGAGGTATTATTTTCCGAAGATGAAAATAAAAATCAGAGAGTTCATCAAACTTTGCGACATATGTAACAAAAATAAATACGACCGGCATCCCTACAAAATTATATTAGGATCAACACCAAATCCGAACAGACCGCTTGACATAGTTCACGTAGACATCTTTGTAGCAGAAAAGGAACCCTTTCTGTCATTCTTAGACAAATTTTCCAGATACGGTACTTTAGTACACATCAAATCCCGAAACATTTTAGATATAAGAAAAGGGTTAACTAAATTTTTCAAAATCTACGGGACACCACGCCTAATCGTATGCGACAACGAGCCAGCCCTTAAGTCTATAGAAGGCATCTTGCATGACTTAAATATCGAAATATTCTTCACACCACCTAACCACAGTGAAAGCAACGGTACGGTTGAACGATTTCATTCAACCATAGCAGAAATATTTCGCTGTAACAAACCAAATTACGATAGATCTAAACATTAAAGAAATATTTAACATTGCGTGTACACTGTATAACAACACAATTCACTCTGCAATAAAACTCAAACCTAGGGAAGTTTTCTACGGGTTGAAAGATCAACAAGAAAGACCCCTCAATATAGAATTAACAGTAAAGGCCCGCAACGAACTCTATGACGAGGTTATGCTCGCACACAATAGATAAAAACTAAGAAATTTGGAATATCATAATAAACACAGAGAACCAGAACCGGAAATAGAACCAAACGCCATAGCTTACAAAAAAATTCAAGGCATCAAAAAGAAAACAAAGCCAAAGTATTTACCAGTCCGAGCATTAGAAAACAAGGGTAGAATACTTGTAGATGACTCTGGCCGGGAAATACATAAAGATAATGTCAAAAGAATTTAACAGTTTTTTACTTTCAGAAAACGAGACGATCGACGCCTGCAGAATCCTCCTGATTTGCCTCTTACTCACTCTTCCCATCACACCCTATTCACAGTCCATCCAGATACATGACATAACAAACAACGCAGGTGCGTTGCTTCTTCAAAGAGGGGGGGGGGGGAAGAATAATAGCGGGGTATGATAGACTTTTACACATAATCGATTTCACAAAATTGGACGTGTCTGTCGCAATAATTGAGAACGTAATAAGTCAGATAAAAAATTCTACAGATTTTTCAGAAATAATTCTAACTAAATTAACTGAAATAAAGTTCATCCTTAGTACCTTGCACGACAGACCAAGAAATAAACGTTCAATTAACATATTAGGAAGCATAATAAAAACGGTGACAGGGAATCTAGATGCTGAAGATATGAACATAATTAATTCTAATTTAGATAACCTCAGGAGAACAGAAAATGTATTAATCCATCAGAACAATAGACAAATAAAAATAAATTCTAAATTCGAAAATAGACTCAATATGATTACCGATGGTTTCAGAAACTAACAAAATGTACTTAATAAAGTCATTGACAACGAAGATTATGTTATAACAGAAAATCATAAAATTTCAATTATTTTTCAACTAGACTCCCTTCTGAACACACTAAAATCAATTGAATATTGTATAATGTTAGCGAAACTAAATATTGTCAGTAAAACCATTTTCACACCAAAATTAAAAACCAAGGCCTAGAAATTCACGATGCAGACGAAGCATTCAACTACCTGACAACAACCATCTTCTACAAGGGACCAACACTCATCATCAGCATCAACGCTCCACGCCTACGTTCTGAAAGATATAGAAAAGTCATCATCGAACCTCTACCACTCCTGAACCAAACCGTTAAACTAACGCACAACACAGTTTTCATTAACCCGACACAAATACTTGCAGTAATTTCCAAATGCCAAGAATACAACAGAGTAGAGGAAACGAGAGGAAACAATTGATTGAAATCAGCGATGATCCTTGTGAAGCTTCACTTCTAAGAGGCCAACACGGAAAGTGCCATTTATCAGAAAAACCTCCGTCATCAGAAACAAGACCACTAACCCCAGGAACACTGTTGGTGATATCCGTTCACCAAGACGTACGCATCAACAGCACCTGCGGCATCAGCAATAGGACGTTAACCGGAATCAACTTGGTAACGTTTCATAATTGCTCACTCCACATTAGGAACGAGCTGTTTGAAAATTTTGAACTACGGTTCTATCAACCAACAATTTTGCCACTGCAATCAGGCAAAATACAAACTATGCAAATAGAGCGGCACGTAAACATATCAGAGCTACACCAACTCAACATAGCAAACAGAAACCGCCTCGAAATAGTTAACGTGGAACACCGACTTGGATTTTTATCGCTTAGCACAGCAGTTGTCCTCATTTTCGCATTGTTGATTTTTATACTTGTTAAATATTACCAGTTTACAAAAATAGAAAATTGCTTGAAGGGGAAGCAGTTAAGCGCGAATCCGCCCTAACGACCATAAATGACAACTCGGCCAAAAGCATCGTAGCAACACCCGAAATAGCTGAGCCAGCGTCGCGTACGTGGAACACGCGTGAACTACCAAACATCGGACCATCATGGGAGCCACCGTTACCAGGTGCAAGATCAACAGTTCTAGGAATCAAGCTAGGGACTCAGGTGTTCGATAAACATTGAATAAATCAGTCTTTAGTGTGCTGTCGAGTAGGTTAGTTCAGTTTTACTTTTTAAAAAGAAACTTTCCAAAGCAGAGACCTTTACTTATATATATATATATATATATATATATATATATATATATATATATATATATATATATATATATATATATATATATATATATATATATATATATATATATATATATATATATATATATATATATATATATATATATATATATATATATATATATATATATATATATATATATATATATATATATATATATATATATATACATATATATATATATATATATATATATATATATATATATATATATATATATATATATATATATATATATATATATATATATATATATATATATATATATATATATATATACAAGGTTCATCTGCTACATAGTATATTATAACAGAACCCAAATAATCCGCCAATGTATGAACTACTCCAGTAGCGATTCTAAGTAAATCATGATTGCTAGCAGGAAAACAATTGGGTATGGTGTATCGGTCAGATAACTAGTTGATCTACCAAATTTGGAACGATCACAGAGATAAAGCAAAGGTTCGATTCACCAATTCCATTGTTGAACTCCAATCTTCTCCTGACAATTCCATTGGTACTAAAACACATACCGATTTCACCTCATGGCAATATGAGACCATTTTTCTTTGATACCATCAGACCAGGAAGCGTACACTCTTCGTTTTAGTACCTAAACGTCTTCTAAATAGCTGGAAGCTCAAACGCGTGCTATTTTTAAACCGGACTAAGTTTTGAACCGGCCTAAACTATTTGGTAAGCTTGAACCAAACGATGCTGTCATTTATATGGCTGCGTTCTGATCTGCCATACACGACAATATTAAAAAACAACAAATTCATGCTAAAAAAAACCTGTTTTAATCCACCTAGCGGTGCAATTGTGCCTTTCTCATTTCTCTAAACTATGGCACGGAGGCTTTTTATGTTCAACATACCTGTGGAAATGTTCATTACATTCTTAGTACACTTTGCACTTATACACAATGGCATGCCAGCCACGAACTTGATGAGCTACGTGTCGACGGTGAAACACTTGAAACAAAAAAAATATCATACTCCATTAGCCTAATCAGCATTATATCAATGTTATCTGCTTGCTAACTCATTTTGTCATGCGGGGGTGGGTATGTGAGGAGGACGAAAGTCCCATGAACGAACGACTCTTCAGCTTAAATTGGTATGCTTTGTGATATAGTGGTGGTTTAAAGATGATGGGGTTGAAAGGGAGGAGTATGAGGGCTGGATGGGGTGGTGGTCTGAGGGCTGATTTAAGGATTTTTAAAGGAGGGGAGTGAAAGTAGAGGGGGGGTGTAACCCCTCTCCGTAAACCATCAACTACGCCTCTGTTAAAATCCAGAAACCTTATGCGAGTCGAAAACAAAATTGGCCGGGGTTAGGTTGACGTTTTTCAGAGTGATTGTGAATCGTCGTCAACTTTTTTTTCGAGTTTGCATCAAATCTCGACGTTTCATGCACCTTGAGCATCAAAAATAAAAATTCTATTTTTAATTTTTCCTATAGTTTATGTGAGAAATTTCTGCGTGGCCGTACTCTGAAACCCGTAATTCCGGAACCAGAATTCCGATCGATCCAAAATTCAATAGCAGCCGATGGGAAGGTTGCACCTTTCATTTGAGACTAAGTTTGGGCAAATCGGTCCAGCCATCTCTGAGAAAAATGAGTGACATTATTTGACACATACGCACATACATACACACACACACACATACAGACTTTTTCCGATCTCGACGAACTGAGTCGAATGGGATATGACACTCGGCCCTCCGGTCCGGGATTAGGTTTTTCAGAGTGATTGCATAACCTTTCTATATGAGAAAGGCAAAAATGTGCCAAAATCCAAAAAAGTGAATCGTCGTCAAATTTTTTTTCGAGTTTGCATCAAATCTCGACGTTTCATGTACCTTGAACACATTTAGCATCAAAAATAAAAATTCTATTTTTAATTTTTCCTATAGTTTATATGAGAAATTTCTGCGTGGCCGCACCCTGAAACCCGTAATTCCGAAACCAGAATTCCGATCGATCCAAAATTCAATAGCAGCCGATGGGAAGGTTGCACCTTTCATTTGAGACTAAGTTTGGGCAAATCGGTCCAGCCATCTCTGAGAAAAATGAGTGACATTATTTGACACATACGCACATACATACACACACACATACACACACACATACACACACATACACACACATACACACACATACACACATACACACACATACACACATACACACATACATACACACACATACTCGAGCGGGCCTCTGTGCGATTGAGGGACGGACCCTCTGGCACCCAAGTAGCCTACCTCAGGCTACTGAATGCGGATGCCAAAAAGGTAACCGAGAAAGGGAAGCTGAAGATCGGCTGGTCGGTATGCCCTATTAGTATACCCCAGCCGCCTTCAGTGGACAGGTGCTATCGGTGCCTAGAATCCGGCCATAAAGCTTACGAATGCAAAGGCATAGATAGGAGCAAGCTATGTCGTCGATGCGGTGAGGAGGGGCATAAAGAGCGGGGGTGCACTAAGGCATATAAGTGCCTTATCTGCACCGCTAAGAAGCAAGCCCATAAACATGCTATGGGCGGACCTTCGTGTCCCTTCGGCGAGTTAAATAAGAAGAAGCCGTGAGAGTCACACAGCTAAATCTTAACCATTGTGCAGCAGCCCAACAGCTGCTGTGGCAGTCGGTCTCGGAGTCGAGGACAGATGTCGCCCTCTTATCAGACCCGTACAGCATCCCTGCCGGCAACGGCAATTGGGTGTCGGACGGGTCTGGAATGGTGGCAATCTGTACAACGGGAAGGTTCCCGGTTCAAGAGGTAATACACCCCTCCGCCGAGGGTGTGGCGATTGCCAAGATCAATGGTGTGTTCTATTGCAGCTGCTACGCCCCACCAAGGTGGCCAATAGAACAGTTCTACCAGATGATCGACAGGCTCTCGTCGGACCTCGTGGGCCGGAAACCGGTAGTAATAGCGGGAGACTTCAACGCTTGGGCAGTGGAGTGGGGCAGCCGCTGTACAAATAGCAGGGGTCAAGCGCTAATGGAAGCGTTTGCGAAACTCGATACTGTGCTAGCTAATGATGGCTCCGCTAGTACATTCCGTAGAAACGGAGTGGAGGCGTGGATTGATTTGACCTTTGCCAGCCCGAGTCTGGCTCCAGGCATGGAATGGAGGGTAGACGAAGGCTACACCCATAGCGATCATTTAGCAATCCGCTTTAAGATCAACTATGGTGTGCAGCATCCGAGGGCGGAAGATCCCTGTCAGGTAAGCGGGTGGAAGTCCAATCACTTTGACAGCGAAGCTTTCACCGCGGCCCTGGGACTGGAGGCCAACACCGACAGTCTAAGCGGGGATGCGCTGGTAGCTGTTCTATCACGCGCGTGCGACGCCACTATGCCGAGAAAAACACTGCCAAGAAACGGTAGATGCCCGGTATACTGGTGGAGTGCCGAGATTGCAGCTCTACGGTCAGCCTGTCTCAGAGCTAGACGTAGGATGCAAAGAGCTCGCACCGAGGATGCAAGAGAGAACCGCCGTGAAGTGTTTCGAGCTGCGAAATTGGCCCTTAACAAGGCTATTAAGAGCAGCAAGAGAGCGTGTTTCGACAACCTGTGTGAGAGTGCCAACGCGAATCCGTGGGGTGACGCCTACCGGATTGTGATGGCCAAGACCAAAGGGGGCTCCTCACCCCCAGAACGGTCTCCGGACCGGTTGGCTACGATTATCGAAGTACTCTTCCCGTCTCGAGCCACAAGCCCCTGGCCACCTGCACTACGAGACAGTGCGGGCACGGTCGAAATGGTGGCTCCAGTGACGAATGAAGAACTACTCGCAGTGGCTAAATCCCTAGCAATGAACAAAGCTCCAGGGCCGGATGGAGTTCCAAACAACGCTCTCAAGGCAGCGATCATAGCGAACCCGAACATGTTCAGGCTAGCTATGCAGAGATGCCTTGACGAGTGCCGTTTCCCCGATAGATGGAAAAGGCAGAAACTGGTGCTGTTGCCGAAGCCCGGGAAGCCGCCAGGCGACCCATCGGCGTACAGACCAATCTGTCTGATAGACACGACTGGCAAACTGCTTGAGAGGATTATCCTCAACAGGCTCACCCCGTACGCGGAAGGTACGGACGGTCTGTCAAGCAACCAGTTTGGCTTTCGGAAGGGTAAGTCCACAGTGGACGCTCTCAACTCAGTGATAAATACTGCCGAGATAGCGATCCAACGAAAAAGGCGAGGTATTCGATACTGTGCGTTAGTGACACTTGACGTGAAGAACGCATTTAACAGCGCAAGCTGGGATGCCATCGCGCTCTCGTTACACCGGCTTAGCCTACCGGTGGGTCTGTACCGGATCCTGGAAAGTTACTTCCAAAACCGCGTACTGCTATACGAGACCGATGCCGGTCAGAAAAGGGTTCCGATTACCGCCGGAGTCCCGCAGGGCTCGATCCTAGGCCCGGTGCTATGGAACCTCATGTATTACGGGGTTCTGAGACTGAAGTTCCCTCCTGGGGTCAAGATCGTCGGCTTTGCCGACGACGTAACCTTGGAGGTCTACGGGGAGTCAATTCCTGAAGTAGAACTAACCGCAGAACACGCGATTAGCACGGTGGAGGAATGGATGAGCGCGAGAGGCTTGGAGCTCGCTCATCATAAGACGGAGGTAGTTATCGTCAACAACCGCAAGTCGGCACAACATGCAGTTATCCATGTGGGAGAAGTCGCGATCACTTCACAGCGAAGTCTGAAGTCTCTCGGAGTCATTATAGACGACAAGCTGACCTTCGGCAGCCATGTCGACTATACGTGCAAGAGAGCGTCGACTGCTGTTGCGGCACTATCGAGAATGATGTCCAACAGCTCAAAGGTGTGCGCCAGTAGACGTAGGTTACTGGCAGGCGTTGCCGTATCTATCCTCAGGTACGGCGGCCCGTCATGGTCAAGAGCACTGAGGGTAACCAGTTACCTACAGAAACTGGAGAGCACCTACCGCGTGATGTGCCTCAGAGTGATATCTGCCTACCGCACGGTATCACACGATGCATCCTGCGTGATAGCGAGCATGATGCCAGTCGGGCTGGTCATTCGGGAAGATGAGGAGTGCTTTGAGCTACGTGGAAATAGGGGAGCCCGCGAGCGCACCAGGGTGACCTCGGTCGCCAGATGGCAGCGTGAGTGGGACAACTCCTCGAAAGGTAGGTGGACCCACCGGCTGATACCTAGCATATCGAGTTGGGTGGGAAGACCCCATGAGGAAGTTCACTTCCACCTGACACAATTCCTGTCAGGCCATGGCTGTTTCCGTCAGTACCTCCACAGGTTCGGGCACGCGGAGGTCCCAGTCTGCCCGGACTGCCCAGGTGTAGATGAAACTGCCGAACACATACTGTTCGTATGTCATCGGTTCGACGTCGAAAGAAGAGCAATGCTTGACGTCTGTGGCTGGGACACAACCCCGGATACCCTTATTCAGCGGATGTGTCAAACGGTGGAGAAGTGGAACGCAGTCTCGGCTGCTACCATCCAGATTGCCAGTAGGCTACAGGTAATCTGGCGAACCGAGCAACAGACGGCGGGCACGGCTAACTAGTGATTGGTTAGCTGGAGCGAAAAAGGCCAAGCGCAAAATAAGAGAGTGAATGGTCTGTTCATGCCGAGGTAGGTTGGCGCAGCGAATGGCAACCGCGTAAGGGGTAAACACAGCCACCCCGAAGCAAGACAGAAGAGTGAGTGTATAGGCGTATAAGTGGACTGCCTCATGCCAAGACGGGAGGGTCGTAGCGTAGTATGTTGGAA
Organism: Topomyia yanbarensis; assembly: GCF_030247195.1. Lineage (NCBI taxonomy): Eukaryota > Metazoa > Arthropoda > Insecta > Diptera > Culicidae > Topomyia > Topomyia yanbarensis. The sequence goes on from NC_080670.1 coordinate 119,670,187, forward strand.
CTAAGCTATCGATGCCTCATGGCGTGGCAGAGGAGTGAAAGGGTGAGCATCCAAGTCAGTCTCACATTGCATGTTAAGGGTGAGCATAAAAGTCAGCCTCACAGGTTGGTAGAGGCTAGCACAAAAGTCAGCCTAGCAAGGAATGAAAAAGGTGAGCACAAAAGTCAGCCTCGCATGGTATGTCAGAAGTGGGGCCTAAGAAAAATGTCCCACATGGGATGCCGGAGGGAGTGACAAAGGTACAATAGAGTGGCACGATTGAGAGTGAATCAGGTGATAGGGTGAGCACCCAAGTCAGCCTCACATGGATGGGTAGGGCGAGCACAAAAGTAAGCCTAGCAAGGAATGAGTAAGATGAGCACACAAGTCAGCCTCGCATGGAACGTAAAAAGTGAGCACAAAAGTCAGCCTCATGTGGGAGTGTTTGAGAGTGAATCAAAGTGTGATTGCGAGAGCACCCAAGTAAGCCTCATACAGGATGTATGATTGCGTGAGTGAGAGTGAATGAGTACATTCAGTACAGCCATCCCCCCAGAAGTAATACCGAGAGGTAGTTCCTGGGAGGAATGATGGCGGAGCCCAATGGAGTTTAGTCGGTATTAATGGCTGGTCACCATTCGAGTCCGACACGCCCCCAGTGCACCCAGTGTGGTAGATTGGACCCTACCGTTAGCACGTGTACTGGGCTAGGACATAAAGGTCTTCTCCATTGTAAAAAAAAAACACACACACACACATATAGACTTTTTCCGATCTCGACGAACTGAGTCGAATGGGATATGACACTCGGCCCTCCGGGCCGGGATTAGGTTGACGTTTTTCAGAGTGATTGCATAACCTTTCTATATGAAAAAGGCAAAAATGTGCCAAAATCCAAAAAAGTGAATCGTCGTCAAATTTTTTTTCGAGTTTGCATCAAATCTCGACGTTTCATGCACCTTGAACACATTTAGCATCAAAAATAAAAATTCTATTTTTAATTTTTCCTATAGTTTATATGAGAAATTTCTGTGTGGCCGCACTCTGAAACCCGTAATTCCGGAACCAGAATTCCGATCGATCCAAAATTCAATAGCAGCCGATGGGAAGGTTGCACCTTTCATTTGAGACTAAGTTTGGGCAAATCGGTCCAGCCATCTCTGAGAAAAATGAGTGACATTATTTGACACATACGCACATACATACACACATACACACACACATACAGACTTTTTCCGATCTCGACGAACTGAGTCGAATGGGATATGACACTCGGCCCTCCGGTCCGGGATTAGGTTGACGTTTTTCAGAGTGATTGCATAACCTTTCTATATGAGAAAGGCAAAAATGTGCCAAAATCCTTTTGGATTTTGGCACATTTTTGCCTTTCTCATATAGAACAAGTGAATCGTCGTCAAATTTTTTTTCGAGTTTGCATCAAATCTCGACGTTTCATGTACCTTGAACACATTTAGCATCAAAAATAAAAATTCTATTTTTAATTTTTCCTATAGTTTATATGAGAAATTTCTGCGTGGCCGCACTCTGAAACCCGTAATTCCGAAACCAGAATTCCGATCGATCCAAAATTCAATAGCAGCCGATGGGAAGGTTGCACCTTTCATTTGAGACTAAGTTTTGGCAAATCGGTCCAGCCATCTCTGAGAAAAATGAGTGACATTATTTGACACATACGCACATACATACACACATACACACACATACACACATACACACACATACATACACACACATACACACACACACATACAGACTTTTTCCGATCTCGACGAACTGAGTCGAATGGGATATGACACTCGGCCCTCCGGGCCGGGATTAGGTTGACGTTTTTCAGAGTGATTGCATAACCTTTCTATATGAGAAAGGCAAAAATGTGCCAAAATTCAAAAAAGTGAATCGTCGTCAAATTTTTTTTCGAGTTTGCATCAAATCTCGACGTTTCATGCACCTTGAACACATTTAGCATCAAAAATAAAAATTCTATTTTTAATTTTTCCTATAGTTTATATGAGAAATTTCTGTGTGGCTGCACTCTGAAACCCGTAATTCCGGAACCAGAATTCCGATCGATCCAAAATTCAATAGCAGCCGATGGGAAGGTTGTACCTTTCATTTGAGACTAAGTTTGGGCAAATCGGTCCAGCCATCTCTGAGAAAAATGAGTGACATTATTTGACACATACGCACATGCATACACACACATACATACACACATACACACACATACACACACATACATACACACACATACAGACTTTTTCCGATCTCGACGAACTGAGTCGAATGGGATATGACACTCGGCCCTCCGGGCCGGGATTAGGTTGACGTTTTTCAGAGTGATTGTGAATCGTCGTCAAATTTTTTTTCGAGTTTGCATCAAATCTCGACGTTTCATGCACCTTGAACACATTTAGCATCAAAAATAAAAATTCTATTTTTAATTTTTCCTATAGTTTATATGAGAAATTTCTGTGTGGCCGCTCTCTGAAACCCGTAATTCCGGAACCAGAATTCCGATCAATCCAAAATTCAAAAGCAGCCGATGGGAAGGTTGCACCTTTCATTTGAGACTAAGTTTGGGCAAATTGGTCCAGCCATCTCTGAGAAAAATGAGTGACATTATTTGACACATACGCACATACATACACACACACATGCACACACACATACACACACATACATACACACACATACAGACTTTTTCCGATCTCGACGAACTGAGTCGAATGGGATATGACACTCGGCCCTCCGGGTCGGGATTAGGTTGACGTTTTTCAGAGTGATTGCATAACCTTTCTATATGAGAAAGGCAATAATGAGTGAATTAGACAACATGGAAAATTGTTTTTCATTCCGATATTTTCTTGCAGTAAAATAGCTTTTCTTCGTCATATGTCTCGTTCCATAGCGTGTGAGAACAATTTTGTCATCATGTAACCGATATGTTTCTGAACTTGGAACTTTAACTTGGTGGATAGTTTATAGTTGGCCGATGATGTACAGCATTTTGTAGTGACATAATATTCAATGCCCAAAAGAAAATAAGTTTGAGGTTGTTGAACCATCGTTTGTAACTGGTGCCATGATAGTTATTTTAAACATTGATTAAAAAATTGGTTTAAATATTTCAATTTGAATTCAAAATGAACTATGAATGTCATTCTAATTGAACACGATACCTGTCGACACGGGGAGAGGATATTTATATTCGTTTCAAGAGCATTTTCACAAGTTTAGAATAAAAATCAATTATAAATAAAGGTTAGATCACACTCTGCGAATTAAAATTGCACACGTTTTTTTCAGCGAAGCTAAAATAAAAAGTAAACAAAGGTCAAACAAAAAATTAAACTTTGACAGAATGATCATTTTAAATTCACAAGTGTTATATTTCATATTTTTGTTTGCACTGTGGCAGACAGAGAATATAGATATATTTCTGTAATGCATCAATGCAGATTGGAACGATTTTATTTGCTAACAAAATTTCTAAGATTTTATAAATAAAATAATAAGTACATTAAAACAGAAATGAAAGTTTTGAGCATCCTAGTAATATATTTTAACGAACAAATATATTGATCACCGTTGCGTTCGCAATCAATTCTAAAATATTTTCATTTGGACTTTTTATGAGTTTACTCGTATAGGAAAAATGCGCCTATTTTAAATCTTTTATTTAATATTTGCTTGGGGTATTTATGGAGTTACTTTGTAAGCAGTTAACATTCTGATTGTGAACTGGGAGTGAAAATAAGAAGATTTATAAAATAGTGCATTTTTCGATCTACATCCGATTGTCATTTATTTGGATCTATCCAATGAAAAAAAACTATTTTTGTCGTTATTCACTTTCTTTGATGTGAGATACGACAGATATATGGGCAATAATTTGTCATAACATGTTATTGATTTATATTAAGGAATAAAATGATCCCACTTATTCTCACAGCGATATGTAAAAGAAAATAATCAAAACAATTCTTATTGCAGTTTTGATTCTAATAGACCTTTCTCGTCAAAAAATTTTATATGATAGGATGCTTCCTTTTTTATCCCCAATTCGTTACTGCTGATTGCCGCGATGATTTGGTACCTCTAACTATTGAAAAAAATCAAAAATAGTGCAAGCTGCTCATTTAACCCCATATTCTGAATACCTATCTTGCCTTGTTTCCCCGTATTTTTACACCATTTGGATGAATTTCCTGTGGGGAATACTAAAAGGATGCCAGATCTGCAGATTTTGCATTTTCACTGCAGATGTTTTGCAGATTACAAATATTTAGCAGAACAAAGCCTATGCCAGCCAATTTATACACAAGCCTTCAACATTTTTGATCATTTAAAATATATACATACTACATTTCTATGTCAAATTTATTGAAGATTTTTGTAGCAATCAGCAGACTTTTATATTTTCACTGCAGGCTATTGTTTAAATAGACCTGGCATCACTGATGCTGAAATGATTCATTCATATACCTGTCAAAAACATAGAGCATTGCATGAAAATGTATAACCTCACTTTTCTGACAGTTTAGTGTGCTTGTTTACCTAAGACTTGTTTACATGGACTTTTAAAATTTACATTACTTGAATACTTTCGATGCTCTTTGAAAGACTATCAACTCAAGAGGGATGAGGATTGGAACAATGGGAACCTGGTGCCACATTATGCAACCAATTCGAATCGACCTTTTCACACAAGCTTGAATACAATAAACCTTTCGTTTCGAGATGCGTAATGTCACCCCTGGTTCATACATTAACCAATCGGCGCTGGATGCAAAACCCGGTGGCATATGCTGAATCGGAAGATCAAGCATTGGGCTATAAAACGATTGCTTTCTGGATGATGGATAAGGATTTGTACACATTTGTTTGTTTGCTCGTGGGTTAAGTCCTAACAAGATGATCCGATTTATTACTCATTTTTAGGTGGTGAAGTTTACCTGAACTTTATAGGTAACGAATTCGGTCGATGATAAGTTGTTGAAATGATCGTTATGCCCATACCGAAAAACGTTTCCATTGGTCAGAATGCCTACCAGCGTATGATAGCTGCAAACATGAGGACAACAAGGTTATCGCTTTCGAATGGAACAATTATTTATTATTCGTGTTCAAGTTCCATTACAGCAAAAGTTTCGTCGATTGACGATTATCGCATTGTAGTTGATTTAGCCGGCAAATGCAAAACAGTGCTCGGCACTGACGATAAGGAGCAAGAAGGATTTGATAGGAGTGATAAGAATGCAGAGCATTATACATTCTGGAAGAATATCAGGGAGGAGAAATTATATGTAAATTTATATTATATCCCGAGTTGCCATCATTTTTGCACCGCGATAAAGCTTTCTGCAACTGCTGTCTTGTTCAAATTGGCAGGAAATAACTAGGCAGCGAATGATAAATTGCATAGTCAATTTATTTACTTTTTCGGAAGGATAAGTAATTAGTATGTTGTAAATATATATGTGTCACCGGTGCCGTGTGTTATGGTGGTACCGGACGGAACCGTTGGTCAGCAAACCGTCCTTGTCGTACTGGTCATAGATGCGACGTTTTTTCTCATCTGATAGCACTTGACATGTTTCGGAGATCTGTCTTAACGATCTCTACTTAGCGCAGGATACGCGAAACCGCTGCTAGATTTCGAAAGAAAATTCCTAGCAGCTGCTACTCTATCAGTTTTTCTCTCGACTGAGGACTACAATTTCGGTCGACTAAATTGTGCTATGAAAATTGTACTTCCTGGAATTTCACCTAACGAGATCAATTCATTGTGAGGAATTTCGCTGCGTTCCAATATTGCTTGCCTCTGTAGGTGATGATGTGTGTGGATTCACTTCGGCAGCCAGGTCTTATGTTTTGGGTAATTTTGCTATCTTATTCTGCTGAATAAATCATCTGGCTAAAGCCTCTACGTTATACCACAGAGAACAGACATCCATGATCGAACAAAAATATTTAAAAAACGTGTGTAAACATTTGAATTAATATACTAAAAACACTAGCGCCGCCACACCAACCTATCCCAACTATTCGTCAAATCGATTCCGGGACCGGTTCAAAATCCTGGATGGATTCTGCATGGAATCTAGCTCAAAGAAAACAACCGATTCCGACTCTATCGGTTGACGCATTTGAGCTGGAATTCATGCTGGAAGTCCGAATCGGTTCCGGACTAGTTTGACTGGGTAGAGGAATAACCGCTGTCAATTCTGTCGCACCCAGTCACAAAAAAACATGACGACAGTAGCGCACCTGGTTTAGATATCCAAACTACCTTCGAAACCGTTAGAGATTTTACACAAGTTGAATGCTGAAGATGGACGTCTGTTCTCTGTGGTTATACTATGGTCACTTTAAAAACGCATTGCTATTTAATCTTGTAGCTGTTGGCAAGTCAGTCCTGGCACTGTTCTCGACTAATCCTGGCACTATACCGCTGACGTCGCACTTATTACGGTGATCAAACTTGGCGAGAGCGGCAGTGGTTTCGTCGGAATTGTTCACTCGACAAGCAGGAAGTGCAAGGACTCTGCTACTTATGCCTGAGCCCCTCGTTGAAACCTTCGTCCTGTCGGAGTGTTTGCTTTGTCCTATACCGGAGCGTATTGCTGAACCGAAGCAGTCTGCTACTGGCGCTGCTTCCTTCGAATCGGAATCGCTGAATATTCCCGTTAGCCGAATGTCCAACGTGGCCGAAGGCAAACCGATTGTAGCAACACCACCAATTGTAGCTGAAATTTTGGCCTTTAATCCAAGTCCCTGCCATTGACATAGCGACAGACGAGTGCGGCGCAGGTTGGACCATCGGTTGACTCGGTGCCGGACAGGGCGAAACAGCTGCAACAGGAGCGGACCTAGTATGGGGTGTAAAGGTCATCAATTGCCATAGATCACCAAAATGCTCTGCGACTAACATTGTGAACAAAACAAACCAAACGAAATTGATCGCAACAACGATAAAATAATCTAAATTCTACCCAAACATTTGAAAATGAGAAAAAGGCAAAAGAAGTTAAAAATTGAATACTGTTTTATTTAGTTTGATTGCGCATATTGTTTACATCAGACACACCCCTTAATTCATTGAGTACGTATTTCATTGCCTTTATAATCCTTTTGGAATCAGTTACAATAATCCTTTATAATCATTTTATAATAAGTGTATTGCTAGTTAGGACTTTTATATCAGCCGGGCTCTTTTATAATTTGTTATAAAATCATTATCAAAATTCTTCATAATCCATTGTTGCGTTATGTTTATGTACATAGCCAGATAGATAGTTTTTAACTGGGACGGAACGTGTGGATACGAAAAAACCTAATGTCAATTGTAGCCAGGGGGAGCTGTCAAATGCAGCCAAAGGGAACCGTCAAATGCAGTCAGGGGGGACTGTCAAATGTAGCCAGTCCATTTAAAATATGTGAGGAAGAAAGAGTGGCTATGCAAGACAAGAGATAAAATGAACAGAAAAAAGAAAAAGAAAACATCTATCCACAGGTTCTGTCCCAGGATTTTAATAGAGAACATCAAAATTCGATTTGTTTGCATTTGGCAGTAGGCCTTTTTCAAATGTTTGGCTAGAAATTCCTTGCTTCTTCAATGAATCATGTACAAGAAAAGTAAAAATGTTAAATTTAACGGAACAATGTATGATGCCGACATCAATTAAAAAATACAGCTGAGCGACCTTGTTGGGAAAGTATTAACATTTGGCAGCGAACCAAACCAAGTTTCTCATACTATGATCGAATCAACAAAAATTCCAAGATCATGTAAACAATCTCTTTGAACTGTCAAAAAAGTGAGGTTAAACATTACCATGCAACGTTCTCCACCGAGAGGTTCACTTTAGTTTGTTTACATAACCAATGAACTTTGTACCGCGACTCACCACTTCATTTGCCGCGTTGCCAGGAAGCCAAGCAAAAATATACAAAACAGTGCTGCCCAAACACATATTTTGAGTCCCACCATTCTTGCAAAGGTGAAAAAAATACTCAACATTCTTGCATTTTTCAAATTTAAAAAAATCATTAAAAAATCACGATAGCTCTAAAAAGTCTCATTTCAGCGGAAATATTCTTAAAAATGTGTAGTCTTTTGAATAAAAATAAGAAAAAAGGGGGTTAGGTCGGACGAGAAAGGTCTATTCGCAAAAACAACTTAGATCTGAATATGCGATAATCGGTTCGATTTATCCAAATTTGCTTTCCTGTAACTCTTCGATGAGCAATTGGAATCAAGCGTGTGGAGAGAAGGAAAGAACAGAGAAATCAAAAATACAGGTAAATATAGTTCGACGGTGCTTGTCTTTCCTACCTGATAAAACTGGCTTATTTATTGCCATCTTTACTGCGAGCAAAGAGAGACATATTTATCCAGAAGAAAGCTGAAGAGAGGATTGAAAATAACGAAGTATGCGCAAGAGGAGCATGACATATTTTTGTCTTCTTCCGGTAACATGATGCTGCCATTTGCATTAGTGCGTTCTGATCGGCAATACACGGCAATGTTAAAAATCGTACAATGAGGTTAATTGAAAATTAACTGTTTATGCCATTTAATAGTCTGATGTATTTATATTTTTAAAACAATTTTGGAATCTTCGATTTAGATTAAAGAAAGTAATATTAAAATTATTTAAGATCCAAGTGGTTAATACTTCACACACGAGTTAACAGTTATGTGCCCAACAAAAAAAACACCTTTAACAGGCCAACGTGGGTACCCGGGTACCCTCAATTTGAAATGCTCATAACTATGGCTTCCTTTAACCGATTTGGACACTTTTAGATGTTTTGGATTCAGAAACTCGTCCACTTTTTGATTCTGTAAAGTAGAACCGGATGAATAGATCTGGTTCTTGGTAATCCGGATTTTTCGGAGTAATGTTCCAGTACTAGGGTATGATTTGTAAATTTTAATAACGTCCTAGCAATATGAGTATCAAAACTCTTCAAATTGTCTCGGAAGTCTGCTATTTGTTGTTACGGAACCCTATGGCAGTTTAAAAAAAGGAATTGGAATGGAATGGCCACGCACGGCCCCACGGGAACCTGCTCCAGAATGTCAGTTCCGCGTCAAAGCACGAAATGGTTAAAAAACCACGAGATATAGCCTACTGATGCAATTCCAAGAATTTTGATACCCATATTGCTAGTATTCCATTAAAAGTCACAAATAGTATCCCAGCACTGGAACATGTTTCCGGAAATCCGGATTTCCGGGAACCGAATGAAGTAACCCGATTCATTTTTACCAAGTCTAAAAGTGGATGAGTTCCCAAATCCAAAACACCAAAAGTATCAAAATCGGTTGGGAATTACCGTAGTTATTAGTATTTCACTTTTGTGGGTACCCGGGTACCCACGTCGGCCTGTTACGTAGTAAAAAAAATCAGGAGCCCCTCCTCACTCCCCCTTACTATATCAATAATATTATTAACCCAAAAGATTGACTTAGTGAAGCTCTAAGATGTCGCAAAGTTTCGATTTCCAGCTACGGATAAAACATAGGAATTTCATTATTTGAAACCTAAAAAGGTACCCGGGTACCGCGCCGGATACACAACGGTTAAAACGTGTTTTAACGCTATCTTGATAACATTTTTCTTGTTGCTAATTATTATAACATGTCTTAACTCTGTAATGTGAACATGGTATAAAACGTTATTTAGCTATTTTGCTAATAATGGTGCATACTATCGTGAACAGGGGCGGCGAAAAATTTTACGCCCGAGTGGGTAAAAAGCATAGGATGAGGGGTCCATTAGTAATGATTTTCCCTTTTCGCAATGCATACTCTTACATTACATTCACGTTAAGTCACGTTCGTTTATGCAATTGGAATTGTGGTACATCGATGTTTTCAAATGTGTGTAGTGCCAGATACTTGCGTTGCACATCTAAATTTTTTGAAATGGTTCAAAATTTCGAGTGGGTAATTACCCACTCGGTTATTTTCGAGTGGGTAATACTACCTATACTACCCACGCTTTCCGCCGGCCCTGATCGTGAACGTTATAGAGTTGTATTGTTAGTCTCTAGCCACTCCAAGGATTGAAAGAGCTTCTCTAACATTATATTTAGTAGTCAGACAGTTCTGCCAAATCTGACTATTTCAAATTGAATCAAATGCTTACAGAACAATAATGGAAGCTTACCTGTTTTAGAAACGTTTGTACTAGTTGTTGTTCTGCAGCACATGAAAAAGCCAAAAACAATTATTTATTTGCTTCAGATAATTTTGTGGTCATTGGAAAAGAAATCTGACATTTTAGCCTGGTGGGACCTATTATACCATCCTACCCAACTACTCCACTAACCATATAGAATTTGGCAGACATACTTAGCTGAAAATGAAGTAATTCAAATTGTCAGCACGATTACCTAATCAATCCTGAAATACCAAATGTTCAGTAATTGAGCTGAGTATTTGACAACTTCAAAAGCTGATTTTCAACGAAGTAGATCTGTCAAATGGGTTAAATCCAAATTACTGAGCTTTCAACATCTTGGATTGCTAAAACGTTCAGTTCAACGAAATTTTGCGACGTCGTGCGAAAATTGAGAAAGCTTCAAATCCCAGTTACAAAATAATGAATTAGAATTAATTACTTCCTATAGTCTGCAATCTGTCTGATAATCAATTAACAGATATAACTTAACAAATTGAACCTGACACTTGATGCAGACAGTGAATCTTCAGGAGGCACCTCGACCAAATGCGGTGTAAACCGTAACTCAAAATTTCCTGGACCAATCGTACTGAATTTTGCAGTTTTTCTTCACGTTATTGCCCAGGTAACTACAAAAGCTTTTTGCAAAGTGCTTAATATTATTATTTTTTCAATAGCATTTTCATCGTTTTTTAGCAATCGAATCGAACTTTTGCTTCAAAGTGCTACAAACAGTTCGAAAATCGATCAAGAAATAAAAGCTCCATTAGTTACTTGTGGAGTGATGTTAAAAACTATGCAAGTGTATCAACGATTGGTCCAGCAGATTTTGAGTTATGGTGTAACCGCAAAACAAGTTTTTGACGTGGCACCTGACTGAATAGACAAATAATCTTTGTATCGAAAAAAATTAAGGAATCCAATTTTTTGTCGATAATACCTTACACAACCCCCTTAAGTTCCGACACGATTTAGACGATTCTTCTGCATTCAACTTATTGTGTCATTTTGCCAAGTCATCTGTCCAGTCTCAACTTTCACAACTTCTTTTATACCCTGTGCATTTCTGTTCTATCACTAAGAATTAAACGACAATTTGTTTTACAGTGGAAATTGTAATCGTCCAAGATTTGATGAAAAATTATAAATAGTGAAACAATATAAGCAAGCTTCGATAATATTTAAATAACGATCAAAATGAGAATATTTGTAGCAGATTGTTTGCCGTCATATTTAACAGTGTTACTTAGATTGTATGGCATGGATTTATTAACAATCTTTTATTTAATCTTAGTTTGAACTCTTTCGAAAGCAGTAAAAATGTAAGTATACTTGCTTATTGTGTTCTTTGTGAGAAAATATAACTAGTGAAGGGAACAAATTGTGATTATATATTCTTTTCTTTTCCTATGTATATATATATATATATATATATATATATATATATATATATATATATATATATATATATATATATATATATATATATATATATATATATATATATATATATATATATATATATATATATATATATATATATATATATATATATATATATATATATATATATATATATATATATATATATATATATATATATATATATATATATATATATATATATATATATATATATATATATATATATATATATATATATATATATATATATATATATATATATATATATATATATATATATATATATATATATATATATATATATATATATATATATATATATATATATAATACGTGACTGTATTATCACAAGTAGAGGCAACTGAGGAAATATTTACAAAGACTACGGGACGAATTTTGGAGTAAGTGGAAACGAGCATACCTCCAAACATTACAAGTGCGATCTAAACAAATTTTGCGACGTCGTGCGAAAATTGAGAAAGCTTCAAATCCCAATTACAAAATAATGAATTAGAATTAATTACTTCCTATAGTCTGCAATCTGTCTGATAATCAATTAACAGATATAACTTAACAAATTGAACCTGACACTTGATGCAGACAGTGAATCTTCAGGAGGCACCTCGACCAAATGCGGTGTAAACCGTAACTCAAAATTTCCTGGACCAATCGTACTGAATTTTGCAGTTTTTCTTCACATTAATGCCCAGGTAACTACAAAAGCTTTTTGCAAAGTGCTTAATATTATTATTTGTTCAATAGCATTTTCATCGTTTTTTAGCAATAATCGAACTTTTGCTTCAAAGTGCTACAAAAAGTTCGAAAATCGATCAAGAAATAAAAGCTCCATTAGTTACTTGTGGAGTGATGTTAAAAACTATGCAAGTGTATCAACGATTGGTCCAGCAGATTTTGAGTTATTAACCGCAAAACAAGTTTTTGACGTGGCACCTGACTGAATAGACAAATAATCTTTGTATCGAAAAAAATTAAGGAATCCAATTTTTTTGTCGATAATACCTTACACAACCCCCTTAAGTTCCGACACGATTTAGACGATTCTTCTGCATTCAACTTATTGTGTTATTTTGCCAAGTCATCTGTCCAGTCTCAACTTTCACAACTTCTTTTATACTAGAGATGGGCGAAACAGTTCACTTCGAAGAACCATTCCCGACTGAACAGTTCTGTAAAAAGAACTAGTTCAGATGAACCGTTCTTCCGTTCAGCTGATAATTTACTTGTATCTAGCGAATGTCTCTCAAAACATTCGATTCTTGGAGAGGAACCAAACAGATGCTGCCCAAACTATTATACCCCTGTATGCTTAACAAGTTCATCAAGGGTAGCGATTTCTTCATGATGTATAACTAGAGAAATAGAGAATGTGATGAGTCGTTCTTCGCCGGTTCCATTCTGGGAGAGCACAGAGAGCGGTTTGTGGGACGGCAAGTCAGTTCATTTTCATTCGTTCGCCTAAAAATCGGTCCGAGAAATTCGCCAAACGGCTTTAGGTCAGGTTCAGTTCATTCGCTTTGAAGAGAATTGAGAACTACCGTTCTTTTAAAAAGAACTTCCGTTCGCTCATTCTCTTCGAAGAACCAGTTCACTTGAACCGTTCGCGAACGAATGGCCCATCTCTATTTTATACCCTGTGCATTTCTGTTCTATCACTAAGAATTAAACGACAATTTGTTTTACAGTGGAAATTGTAATCGTCCAAGATTTGATGAAAAATTATAAATAGTGAAACAATATAAGCAAGCTTCGATAATATTTAAATAACGATCAAAATGAGAATATTTGTAGCAGATTGTTTGCCGTCATATTTAACAGTGTTACTTAGATTGTATGGCATGGATTTATTAACAATCTTTTATTTAATCTTAGTTTGAACTCTTTCGAAAGCAGTAAAAATGTAAGTATACTTGCTTATTGTGTTCTTTGTGAGAAAATATAACTAGTGAAGGGAACAAATTGTGATTATATATTCTTTTCTTTTCCTATGTATATATATATATATATATATATATATATATATATATATATATATATATATATATATATATATATATATATATATATATATATATATATATATATATATTTATATATATATATGTATATATATATATATATATATATATATATATATATATATATATATATATATATATATATATATATATATATATATATATATATATATATATATATATATATATATATATATATATATATATATATATATATATATATATATATATATATATTATATATATATATATATATATATATATATATATATATATATATATATATATATATATATATATATATATATATATATATATATATATATATATATATATATATATATATATATATATATCTTCTAAGAGAACTATCATTCCAGGTTGAATGTTAATTTGCCTCGTTTGTTTGTTTAGATCGCACTTGTAACGTTTGGAGGTATGCTCGTTTCCACTTACTCCAAAATTCGTCCCGTAGTCTTTGTAAATATTTACTCAGTTGCCTCTACTTGTGATAATACAGTCACGTATTCCTTAAATGTTAACTGAGCGTTCTTAATTGTTCCTTTTAAATAAAATGTTGCGCTTTTTACCGCAGCCTCCCACAAACCACCAAAATTTGGCGCTTCTGGTGGAATTAAAGACCATGAGATTTCCTTCGGTTGGCAGAAATTTGCTATTTCGTCGACAGTAAATTGAGTTCGAAAGAGATGATATAGTTCTTTTGACTCCTTGTTTGCTCCTAGAAAATTCGAACCATTATCGGAGTGAATCTCTCTTGGTAGCCCTCTTCTGCTCGTAAAACAGCGTAATGCAGCAATGAATGCCTCCATAGTAATATCCGACACCAAGTTCGTGATTTTTTAAAGTGTTTTATGCAAATTTTATTTGCAAAAAGCGAAAGACAGTTCGTTGGTAGTACTATCAAAGATGGAAAAATCAATTCAATTAAAAAAAATATTTAAGGTTGTCGGAGTTATGGCCCATCCTCCGAAGCGTGTTATTGGCAGAGGTTTGCGGTGAACGCTCTCCAAGCCGAACCGCTCAACTGTGTAGCATGTTCATCTTTTTCGTAATTTTTGTCATAATTCGTTCACTACGCTCACTATGCCAAAACGCATCACATCAAGAAATATTCAGACGCTTGTGTACAAATATTCCCTTGCATGCAATTTTAGCCTATTTCGGATGAACTTTCAAAAAATATTCCGTCTCACCAAAACCCAAATGCGCATGGGAATGAAATGGATAGATACGAATGTGTTAAGAGGAAAGAGTATTCTTAAAATTCAAGCGAGAGAAATGGTTGTCGATAGAGTAGTATTTGTAAAAATACGTACTTCCAACTACGAATACTCGAATCACTTGACGCCTATCTGAGGATTTACAGAACTGCAACTCGTCCATTTCGATCCTGATCGTGGAATAGGCAGCAGTGTAAAGTTCTTTTGGTGTGTTTTAAAAGGTAGTTTGTTAAAAATGTGAGAAGTTTTTTAGGATTAAATTTATTTAAAAAAGTTCCTTTTCCGATAGGCATAGCTAGTGCGGCCTTTGAATTGTGCGGTCAACAAATTTGAATTCGTTATATTTCGTGCGAACTTGTGTGTGAAAAGAAGGTAATAATTGAGTTGTGTGATAAAAAGCTTCAAAGCGTCGAATAGCCGATCGACGGCTTCTTTTCTTTTATTGAAAGTTTAGAGGTTTTCCACCATCCGCGTTCTAGTGACGCATACGCTCGGCATACCGCTTGTCTCGTTTGCCACCCTGCTGTCACCACGTTCCGGCTTCGAAAGTTCCCGACGCTTTTGGAAAAAGGTCGGAAGGAAGCAGCAAAGCTATCAACGCGCTTCGTTAGAGCGGCGGCCATCTTCATCATCGAAAAGTCGGCAAAGGCCTAAATAGCGTCATCATTGCGACGCCATTGTAGACGCCGTTCGTCGCCATCGCTGAATTGGTTTGCGATAGGAAGTCGGTGCCGAAGCCGCAATACCAGTCGGCACCCAGCTGAGATGCAGCTCTGCTAGATCGACGCTGTTCCAGAAATAACGCATGTGAGTAAAAATAGATCATTGATCCGTGCACGTAGATCCAATACACATATAACACTCAAACCTTCGAAAACTTTGTTTGCCGCCCGAAAGCTAAAGCCGAGCGCGCATTTGCACTACTCAGCGCAGCTTTATCTGCTAGCAGAAATTTTTACCGCACTTAGGTAGACAGAAAGGGGAAAGCTAGAAAGAGAGGGAAGGAACCGGAAACATGTGAATATATTAATATATAAAACCTAGCTTAAGAATAAATTCCGTATTTCAATCCGCCCAATAAAATGTTTTCCTGTTAGTGTTACCTGAAATGTTTGTATTTTTTATGTTGATTAGCTTTCCCGTGTAGTGAATTTGGTTCGAGAAGATTTCTCACGTTTCGCGTCGTTTTCCGTAGATTTGATTTTTTTGTGTTTGTTTTACTGCGATGGGCTATCGGGAATTAGTCCCGACTACTACCTACAAAGCGAGAGGGAAAGAGTGTTCGACTGAGTTCTGCCTGTGATGATAACTGATCGTTTTTTTAGTGCATGAGCTTTCGAGTTGGTATAACGATCATTTCTCTTGCGTCTTTGCTAAACATAGTAGTGGCTCCATCTATACGCGAAACGGAGTGCATCTTTTGGTTGAATGTAACTTTTGAATTTGGCAAAAGACAATGAAATTCCCAAATCCAAATCATTTACTAAATGTCGAAGTGGACTATGAGCTACTCCTGAGAAATCGTACGGAGGATAGACAGAAGCCAAGACAGTCGAAATTAAGACTTTTACGTCGATTGTTTTACAAGATCAGAAGGGAAGCAAAACGTATAGGCCTCCTTACAGATTTGAATACGAAATAGAGTATATCCTTGGTCAAGTTTATCTGATTGAGATAGAATTGCTGGCAAGAGCGAATGCGGAATTGATATCGCGGTTAAGGCATCATTATCTTAGAACCCTTAGGGGAGAACCTAGATATTTTGACACTGAGAAATCGCGCAGGGATCTATTGACGAGAATCAGCACAATCCGTAGAAATGCTTCCTATGAACTGCAAACAACGTCAGAAGAAGAATCCTTTTCTTCAGCAGACGAAGACGAAGAAAATACTCAATTAACTAGATTATCTGGCTACGTCGATAAATAAGAGGCTGTGGAACCTTAATATGAAGATTTGCTGCAGAGGATTATCGTACTCGAAGCCTTGATGAACGAGATGCATATTAATGGTAGTTATGTCGAGCTAGAAGTTAATTGTAGTGTTGAGCTAGAAGGTAGTCAAGAGGTCGAGCAAAAAGATCGGTTTGACACTTCAGTCATTACAGAAAGCTCACAATGTAATCTTCCTAATGCTCACAAAGTAGATGACGATCTGATGAACAAAACACAAAGTTTCTGCGACAATGGTGCTACTAAGAATTCGGGTAGGGAAATATTAGAAGATAGTAATCACGTTGTAAATCAACTAGAACTGCAGATTATCAGCTGCGAGCAACCTAACAGCGCTACTGCGGAAGGCATGTTCACTAACAAAATCGGATATGGAAGCAATAATTACGATCAGAAGCTTTTGAAGAATAATAGCGAGTCAATAAACTTGTCCAGGGGATTGTGTAATGTGATAGTATTTCTTAAGAACAAAAAGCTGAACGATTCCTTTAAGGTCAAAAGCGCTTTTGGAAAAGCAGGTGAACACTATAAGGAAATGCAAAAGTTGCACCTTAATTACAATTGGGACAATTATTTCCAAAATCTAACACGGTCATTGTATCGTCCGTTCGATAGAGGAAAAGCAATCAATATACCCCTTTCCTGCAATTAAGAACTCGCCGTAGTCGGGAAATTATATACACAAACCACTGCTACGAGCTTGAAGATTCTACTGGGAAGTGACTTGGCGTCTTCTACGGGAACCACCTGAAGAAGATGCATTTGCCCAAGAAGTAAAATTTTCTCAGCTATGAAACTCTTCGGAGTGACAAAATGAACTCGTTTCATAATAAAACACCTTCGGGTCAATACTGAAACATTAAACAAAAGAATTTGGCACCGCCAAGCTAACGCGTTTGTGCCAATCAAATAAACGAAATGAATAAAAAAAATACTGAAACATTGTTATGAAGTAACAACACCCCTTTCTCAGCTATGAAACTTTTCGGAGTGACAAAATGAATCCGTTTCCTAACAAAATACCTCAAGGTCAATACTGAAACTGTGTTGTACAATAACAACACCCAACGATTTCCAGCTATGTAGCTCTACGGAGTAACCACATAACACTTTCAAAGAAAACGCTTTCGGGTCAGTATTGAAATCGTGTTGTAAAATAAGACCCACTTCTCACAGCTGTGAAGCTCTACGGAGTAACTACATGCATGTCATAATAAAACACCTCCGGGGTCATTATTGAACAATATAGAACAACACCACCCATTCATTTCCAAGCTATGTATCGTGAGAGACAAGAACTTCAAAAAACACTTCAAGAAAGTAAACCCACGAATACTACTTGAATCATTTGCTTTGAGATAGCCATAGAGGAATCTGTGCGTTGATTACAAGAAAGTAGTAGGATTCATGAATGATAAGGTGACCTGTCAAGAGTAGTTAACAAACGAATGTTTAAAGTGAGCCTGGCGATGACTTTGAAAAACAAAATAGTATATGTTTCCTATAAGAGCGAGACTAAGCACGACTCTGAAGCTATCAAAAGTCGATTCTTGGAGTCATTCTCTAGGAAACTTTCTGGCCTTCTTCGATCACAGTAAAGCGTGATCAGACCTCAACAGAAAATATAAGATGGATTTCAAGCTATGTTTACTTCATCCGAAGCTAGTAAGAAAACCAAAAAAATCCATCAAAAAACCCAAACGTGGAAGAAATAATCAAAGAGAACTTCCCTGTGTAAATATTGTACATATTAGCGATTAGTACGCGCCTAACGCCCTACGTTATTTCTATTGTTAGTATATGTTTTGTTATTGTTAGTTTGTTCAAAAGCTTACGATTAACCGTTTTTTCTTCTTATTTTTCATACAAAACATACAATTCTTCGTTTAGTAATTTCCATTTTTCCCTTTTCGTAGAGTATATATAGTTTGTTCATCCGTAGTTATTTTGCTGCATTCTATTCCATCCGTTTTGTTTTTTTTGCAGTCTAGCATAATTTTATTCCCCATTTTTCTCATTTAATCATCACTAAAACCATAACGTCCCACCTGAAAATACAGTAAAAAACGTTTTTAATCCACCAAACAGTGTGATGAGACATTTCTTATAACTCTTATCACTCTTCGGATATTATATCGTTTGAGAACATTTAGAACTTGATGCTTCGCGATGTTTTTGATAACACATACTACATGGGATAGTGGCAGGACTCAGAGAATCGCTCAAATCAGCATAGAACAACATCAGTGCTAGAAATCTCAAACCAAATCAATGGGAAAGCGAAAAAATGGCCCATAAAATAGCCATACCAACGAATTATTGTTAGTGCTCTGTTAATAAAATATCTATATTGTGGTGGGAAAACTTAATTTTCCTAAAGGGGTTATATATTGTACTGAGCCAAAAAATCGAAATTTTTTTTGAATCGATTTGAAGTTTATACTTTACTCAAATTTCCAACGCGACTGAGAACTAAGAAATCAACGCTTTTTCTTGAAAAGGGCGATACTAGCAGTGATACCATTCAAAGAAAATCAACAGTGTATATTTCCAGACTTGGTTTTATTTCCTATTTAAGAACTATTGTGTTTTTTTACATCCTAGATTGCATGATTCAGTGATCGAAACCCAAAACTTCATAAAGTATTTGAAATTAGTAAATTAAAATTTGTTTTTGCTATTGAAATTGACAAAATGATAGTATCGCCCCTTTGGCAATTGTTTACTTTTTCGGTCCCATCTATCAGCATTGAAGTATCGCCCTTACGTTTTTTTGCAATAACTACCGTTCTACACCACCGATTTCGTCCGTGTTTTTTCAATAGAGATCATTGTTACTATTTACAGCTGGTATCAGCTTGATAATCCTAAAAAAAATACGAAAATAACAGTTTCGCCTCTAAACTGCTAGCAAAAAAAAGTATCGCCCTGTTTGTTTGCATGGAGCGTGGAGGGCAAAGCATTAAATAAACAAAAATACAGTTTCGCCCGTTGTATTTTTTGCTGTAGTTTAAGAAAGCAATATCGTAGAATCAAAATTTTTAGGTTAATTTGTCGCGTTTCAAAGCCCTCATTCGCATGTATGAAAAAAGCCCTATGTTTACATTTGTAAGTATCGTCCTTTTCACAAAAAAGCGTTGAAATGAAATCGCAGCTCCTGATATCACGCTATCTCTGAAGTGCATGCGTGCATAGTTCCAAATTTTACTTCGACATTGACTTTTTCTAAAGGTGACTTCCCAGTAGTATCCTTGATTTGAATTATTATCGCTAATCCTAATGCACGGTGTTCCTAAAACCGTTATTAACAAAAAAATTACCATAAATTTGTCATACGGCATTCGAAAGATACAGTATCCAAGCATCTTCTCAGTGAATTTCAAAATGATCCATCGAGAGATTCGAGAGAAATTGCGATTTGAATATTTGTCTACTTATTCCCTATATGTTTGAAAATATTTCATTGACGGAATCGAAATTTATAACGGTTTGGATGTGGTATGCGGTCATAGATGGGTTTTCTACCAGACTTCAAGCGTGAATCCATGAATGCCATATGACAAATTTATGGTTATTTTTTTGTTAATAACGGTTTTAGGAACACCGTGAATGCCAAAGGACAAATAAAAACCTCACGAAAACGAACCGTTTGGGAAAATCATCATCATTACTGGAATTTTCATTTTCACGAAACTTTTCGATAACCTTCCGTCACTTGCGTTAATGCACTGGGTGCACAGTGCTCTGAAAATCCACCACCAGCAGGTCTAATTCAGAGCCATCCGCGCGGCGAGTTAAATCTGTAAAGAATTGTTTCGTAATATTGTGTAGGAAAAAAGCTGAAAATTTCAGTATTTTCTCTATCTGCAACATATAAACCCTTAAGTATACCAATTAATTGGTATACGAATTGGAATAGGTTCGCCAAATTTTGGAAGAAGTCTATAAAATAACCCCTTGAAAACTACCTAAAAATTGTTGTAGTTCGATGCAATAAAAAAATCTCCAAAAAAGAAATGTACCTATTAATGTGAAACACAGCGAATAATACATACAATAAAGACCCATTTTTATCAGTCTCATGGTGTATTTTAGGCTGACAAAATGGGGACATTGACTAAATTGGGCATTTTTTTCATTATAATAAACTGAAGCTGTTAAAATATTCTTTTCGTCCCTTGATGTAGTCTGATAACTATTTCTGCTAGAGGCCTTCAAACATATGTTCATATTTGGCTGATAAAATCGGGGTTTCAATGTGTTATAATAGATATTCAGCATTCGAAGAAGTTTCTTTTGAACGAGTGTAGAACGACTTTGTTTCTACTTATTTGAAATCAGCGGCGTAGCCAGAAATTCGGTTTGGTGAAAATCGATCATACTGTCCAAACGGCATAATTCCGAAACCATAATTTTTGAAGTTTTAAAATTATGCAGAAATAATTTTTCAAAAAATAGTAACACAGTTCGTGTCTTTAGCGAATTTGTTGAGACTTTATTGTAGTCATGAATATTAACATGAGAAAATTCACCATAAATACTTCTTGGACGATATACCGTCAAAATTATTTTATCAAATGATGCGCTGTTTAACGTTTGTAAAACTCATCGAAGATACTAAACCTCCGAAATTGGCGGTTTCAAAATGATGCTATCTTGACCTTAAATTACTGTTTTTGAACATTTGACCTATTCATATAATTGGCCATACAACAAAAATCAAATGCTCCTCAAAATCGATCAGGACCTGCTAGAGTCGAATGGAAATCGTCATTTTTCATAAATTTCTCTCTACATTCGGAAAGTGTTATCCTCGTTATTAATCATATTACGTTTCCGTCTCAACTCGACGCATTCCCAAAATAAAAACCTGTTTTAATTCACCTAGTGGTGCAATTGTGCTTGTCTCATTTGTCCAGACTACGATTCCATGGCTGGTTATGTTCAATACAATGGTGGAAATGAATATTACATGTTCAGTACGATTTGCACATACATACAATGGATCGACAGCCACGATCTTGAGATACTATGTGATATTGAAACATCGCTTGAAACCAACGGCGGATCATGGAGAAAGATCCGGGAGGTCCAGGTCCTGCCGAAAATTTTCATCTTGTTAAGAAATTTTAACCTAGTTTTAATTTTAAAGTAGCAACCCCTCACTGCATACTCCCTCCGGGCCGGTATGATTGACGATTTTTGGAGTGATTTCATAACCTTTCTATATGAGAAAGGCAAAAATGTACCAAAGTCCAAAGAAGTCAATTTTTGTCAAACATCTCAATGTTTCATGCATTTTAAAGTCATTTGGCATCAAAAATACAAATCTGATTTTGAAAATTTTTCGCTCCGGAACCGGAAGTCCAATCAATAAAAAAAATCAATAGCAGCGGGAAGGTCGCACCTTTCATTTGAGACTAACTTTGTGCAAATCGGTCCAGCCATCTCCGAGAAACAGAGGTCACAATTTTTTCCACATACACACATACACACACAGACATTTTCCGATCTCGACGAACTCAGTCGATTGGCATATGACACACGGCTCACCGGGTCGGGATTAGATTAACGAATTTTAGAGTGAATGAGAAAGGCAAAAACATTTTTAGCAAATGTTGAAAGTTATGCGTTTTTTTGGTGAGCAGTTCTATGTGGCAGCCCTAAGTTTGCGCCGCTAAAACAACAAAAATGAGCCATAAAAAATTGATAAACGATCTATAAAAAAGGTGTCCATGTTCCATAAAACAAAACTGAAAATCCATAAAACAGTGTGAATGATCCATAAAAAAGGGTGATTTGATCCATAGATTATGTAAAATTGAACCATAAAATGGTTGCAAAAGAGCACTGAAATAGTATTAAAAGAGCAATTAAAATCAACCAATGCCCCATAAAAATATTGGAAATGTTCCATAAAATAATACATTTTGCGCCATAAATTAACTGATATTGATCCATAGAATATTAACAATGTACATTAAAATACGTCGATATGTTCCATAATATCGACAAAAATGTTCCACGGTATTACAAAATGGAGCAATAAAATGTTAGGAAAGGTTCCATAAATTTGATGAAAATGTTTGCTAAATAATTTTTCTTGGTCCATAGAAGATGTAAAAATGAACATTAGAAATGATTCATATATCGAACGTTAAATTATGGTTCATCGATATTTACAAAACGATCCATAAGAAAAGAAAATGTTAAAATCCATTAATATGTGCTTATGCACTAGAAAAATAAAATTTAATGAATTCATGAGAAATTTTTGCTATTCGAACTAATAATAAAGTTTATTATATTTGGTTGTAATGTCAAACTACAACAAACAATGCATACATTATAGTTAAACTTCAGCTTCCGTATCCCACTAGTCAGGTAACTGACCTTAGCTAACCTGAAATCATTATGGCAACTGACACAGGCTGGCATGAGTCGCAAATAACAACTATCTGAAGCGAAACAGACACTTTATACACGAACACTGACTAATGTGGCTACGCCACATCGCTTTCTAGTGCACTGTCCGATTTCGCTGCCGCTCAGTCGGCTTTTAACTAGCTATAGCCCCTATGTTTAAGTAAACCGGGCAAACGAGAGGACCACATGTTTGCTTGCAATTCCAGCTACGGGTTAATCAATGCCTCGTCCAACGGATCCTCAGCGGCTTTGCGCCGCGGATATGCGGCCAAGCCGCATCACACTAGCTCCCAGTATAAGCTCACTTGTTAAAACACTGCCACTGTTCTGAGTATTATTAGGCACAACTTATTTTTTCAGTTTACATTAAAATTTCGCATGAATTCATTAAATGTAATTTTTCTAGTGCATAAGCACATATTAATGGATTTTTACATTTTCTTTCTTATGGATAGTTTTGTAAATATCCATGAACCATAATTTACCGCTCGATATATGAATCATTTCTAATGTACATTTTTACATCTTTTATGGACCAAGAAAAATTATTTAGCAAACATTTTCATCAAATTCATGGAACTTTTTCTAACATTTTATTGCTCCATTTTGTAATACCGTGGAACATTTTTGTCGATATTATGGAACATATCGACGTGTTTTAATGTACATTGTTAATATTCTATGGATCAATGTCAGTTAATTTATGGCGCAAAATGTATCATTTTATGGAACATTTCCAATATTTTTATGGGGCATTGATTGATTTTAATTGCTCTTTTATTACTATTTTAATGCTCTTTTGCGACCATTTTATGGTTCAATTTTACATAATCTATGGATTAAATCACCCTTTTTATGGATCATTCACACTGTTTTATGGATTTTTAGTTTTGGTTTATGGAACATGGACAACTTTTTTGTGGATCGTTTTACAATTCTTTATGGACTATTTTAAATATTTTATATGCAAATGTATATTTTCCCGTTCTATGTTTCATAGACATTAAATCAATTTTAACTTCGCTTCCTATTAAATAAATACCCTTATTACAGTACATCTCTACAAATGCGAGATCAATGTGAAAAGAAATCTGAGGATTATGATTGATTACAGAACTCTGGAATTTTCTATTGGAATGTTTTCAGGCAGGAATTTGATATTGATGCTATTAGACAACTGTGAAATCAAGACCAATAGATCAGTTACATATCAGGACCCCATTCCGACAATTTATCAAAAGTCCTCATGATGTTTACAACAGGTTATCAATCTACGGATCAGATAATTGTTATTGTAATATTGAATTAAATCAGTCTGCATCAATAAATTTTCAACTTCAATCCAATTTTTTTTTTTTGGGTGTGGTGGGGGGGGGGGGGAGGGTTGTATGGTGTTAAACCCCAAAACCTTCTCTTGGCTACGCCGTTGCTTGGAGTTATTTATTTCGCTTTTCATTTTCCGATATGTTTCAGATCGATCCGATGGTTATAAGTTAGAAAAATTGCAGTTAGAAGGTTCGCACAAATGAACATTTTTGTACTGATAAGTTATCAAGTTCCTTCCAGACAACTTGGAAGTGTTCGGTGATTATTTCTAGCGGTTGTAGATAGTAAAATGAAATACAAAATTCATTTTATCGAAATAATGTTTAGCTTATTTCAATGGATTATTACTATATTGAACAATAAATAGGCGACAAAAAGTAATCAACAAACAACAAGCCATAACTTTTAAAGTATTCAAAATATATATTTAAAGTCTTTAGTAAAGTTATTCGCAAAAGTAAGTGCTACAAATTTGCTGAAGACATCATTTCGATATAATCACTTCCAAGAAAATTTGTGAAAATATCTCACTCATAGGGGGATTAATCAGCAAAAGCACAATACCAAAAGAAAGGGCATATTACCTCCATTAAATTCTCCGAAGATACTATTGACCTAAAATAAGCCGTTTTGGCGTTAATAATAGATTACATGTTTTTGGTCATATTTCTGACAATGGGAAATGATAAAAATCTTTCGTCCGCATATAATGTTGAATATCTCTTTTGATAATAGTCCGATTTCAACAATCTATAGCTTGTTCGAAAGGTATTCGTTAAAGCTAAAAGTTAGGTCTAAAACATATAAATTGTTAATCTATATTGTCAATTTCGGCAGATAATTTTAAAAAACTGCAAAAAAACGCCATTTTTACGCATTCAAACATTCATATCTTGGAATGTTTCAAAGATTTTCTTCCATTTAATTCCACTATGTTTTTATAGTTAGATGCAAAGATTACATTAGAGATTAGATACAAACACTGAAGAAGATTACAAGTAGTAATCGAAATACCGGTATCTGTTAAATAGTGAAGTGCAAGTGCATCTAACTATAAAAACATAGTGGAATTAAATGGAAGAAAATCTTTGAAACATTACGTACATTCCACTAAGACCTCCGTTCGCGTATACATCTTGGAAACTAAACATCAGAATCAAAAACAAATTAATAGCGTTCATACTGTTTTTTAGTTCTTTCATTTAAAATTGGTTTGGATAAGATCGGTTCAGCCATTGCTGAGAAACACGAATGAGAATTTGTCCGTTACACACACACACACAGACAGACAGACAGACAGACACACACAGACATTGTCCCAAATCGTCGAGCTGAGTCGATTGGTATATAAGACTCGGCCCTCCGGGCCTCGAAAAATATCTTGAAAGTTTGAGCGAATTCTATACATTTCATTTATAAGAAATGTAAAAACGCCATCTCCCTGAAATAAAATGGCTCAAATGAGCAAAACAACGACACGACACATATATAAAAGATACTTCACTAAGCTTTCGGCTAGATTTTCCGGGGTTTTCCTGCGAAAATTTACGGAAATTCCATTTCGCAACAGTCCGGGCACTACCAAAGTAAACAAAGCCGCCATTACACTAGTTTCATTTTGACATTTGTTGTTCGTTTTTGTTCCGTTTCGTTGGCAATGCAATATGAGTAATTGAGTTACGTGAGTGAGTGACGATTTGCTCCTAGTATGCGTGTGGGTGATTGAGAAGTAATTTTGTATTGTTAGTTTCAATGAAAATGAATTATTTTCGATTTTACGTTTTGCGTTCATGATAAACAGTTTTTCGGATTATTATTTCTGGAGGGTTTTTTGTAGCGCAAGACAATTTTATTGTGGAAAATGAATGCAATAAGAGTATAGGAGTATACTATGGAGGGATTGCGATTCAGGATTCACAGGTTTATTATATTGTGAAGAGTGAATACGATCAGAATTTCGGAATTTATTCTGGAGTGATCATTATTCAGGATTCACAGGATTATTTTTATCGTTTATAATGTGGAAAACGTACATGATCATTAATTCGAAATTTATTCTGGAGTAGATCATGATTCTGGATCCACAAGTCACGGTTTATTTCACGGATTATTGTTTTCAGTTAGTCGGCTAATCCATTGCTGAAGTGAAAACAATATTCTAGTACTGTTATTTTTCTGGAATTTTTATCAAGTTCAGAAAAGTAATGTTTTTGTAATTGTTGTATGATTTTTTTTTTGCGTGTTGATGTTTGAATGAGTTTGCTTATTTATTTTGGAATTTCATCTCAATAGCCAAATTTTTCAATTCAGTAAAGTTAAACCCTACGAAAATTTGATTGAATTTTTCAATTCAATCAAATTTTCGTACAATTAGTAGGGGATGATGTAGCATGTTCACCTTTTTCGTAATTTTTGTCATTATTCGTTCACTACGCTCACTATGCCAAAACGCATCACATCAAGAAATTAAAGTTAATTCGTCAAAAGGGCGAAAGTGTTTTTTGTAAACAAACTTGTTTCGCTCATTAGTCTGCTGCAGAGTGGAATTTCATGAAAAATATGCGTTAATGTAAATTTTTACCCTTCGTAGAAGCAATTTCAATTGTTTTCTGCTTTGAAATTATAGCAAATATTTAGAAACTATCAAAATAAAAGTTTGTTTACAAATCTTATTCGCCCTTTTGCAAATTTAGTATGGAAATATTCAGACGCTTGTGTACAAATATTCCCTTGCATGCAACTTTAACCTATTTCGGATGAACTTTCAAAAAATATTCCGTCTCACCAAAACCCAAATGCGCATGGGAATGAAATGGATATATACGAATGTGTTAAGAGGAAAGAGTATTCTTCAAATTCAAGCGAGAGAAATGGTTGTCGAAAGAGTAGTATTTGTAAAAATACGTGCTTCCAACTACGAATACTCGAATCACTTGACGCCTATCTGAGGATTTACAGAATTGCAACTCGTCCATTTCGATCCTGATCGTGGCAGAGGCAGCAGTGTAAAGTTCTTTTGGTGTGTTTTAAAAGGTAGTTTGTTAAAATGTGAGAAGTTTTTTAGGATTAAATTTATTTAAAAAAGTTCCTTTCCAATAGGCATAGCTAGTGCGGTCAACAAATTTGAATTCGTTACATTTCCTGCGAACTTGTGTGTGAAAAGAAGGTAAGAATTAATAATTGAGTTGTGTGATAAAAAGCTTCAAAGCGTCGAATAGCCGATCGACGGCTTATTTTCTTTTATTGAAAGTTTGGAGGTTTTCCACCATCCGCGTTCTAGCGACGCATACGCTCGGCATACCGCTTGTCTCGTTTGCCACCCTGCTGACCCCACGTTCCGGCTTCGAAAGTACCCGACGCTTTTGGCAAAAGGTCGGAAGGAAGCAGCAAAGCCATCAACGCGCTTCGTTAGAGCGACGGCCATCTTCATCGTCGAAAAGTCGGCCGAATTCAACACCCGGTAGGCAAAGGCCTAAATAGCGTCATCATTGCGACACCATTGTAGACGCCGTTCGTCGCCATCGCTGAATTGGTTTGCGATAGGATGTCGGTGTCGAAACCGCAATGCCAGTCGGCACCCAGCTGAGATGCAGCTCTGCTAGATCGACGCTGTTCCAGCAATAACGCATATGAGTAAAAATAGATCATTGATCCTTGCACGTAGACCCAATACACACATAAAACTTAAACCTTCGAAAGCTTTGTTTGCCGCTCGAAAGCTAAAGCCGAGCGCGTATTTGTACTGCTCAGCGCAGCTTTATCCGCTAGCCGAAATTTTTACCGCACTTAGGTAGACAGAAATGGGAAAGCTAGAAAGAGAGGGAAGGAACCGAAAACATGTGAATATATTAATATATAAAACCTAGGTTAAGAATAAATTCCGTATTTCAATCCGCCCAATAAAATGTTTTCCTGGTAGTGTTACCTGAAATGTTTGTATTTTTTATGTTGATTAGCTTTCCCGTGTAGTGAATTTGGTTCGAGAAGATTTCTCACGTTTCGCGTCGTTTTCCGTAGATTTGAATTTTTTGTGTTTGTTTTACTCCGATGGGCTATCGGGAATTAGTCCCCACTACTACCTAAAGATCGTTTTTTTAGTGCATGAGCTTTCGAGTTGGTATAACGATCATTTCTCTTGTGTCTTTGCTAAATATAGTAGTGGCTCCATCTATACGCGAAACGGAGTGCATCTTTTCACATTTTGTGTTTACCTATCGTTCCTTTACGCCATTTCGGTATCAATTTCTATAACCTACCCTGAGGTTAGATTTCATGCTGGGCAATTCTAACCTGACGAGTGGTCCTCTTCGGGGGTGGCGCTAAAGCTACTCGTTTAAAACGTTCTGAGGAGCGTTTTGATAGACGGAAACCGTAAACGGCCATTTGGCCCGCTACAACTAAAATCCGAAATCTAAAAAGATATATTGAAGAAAAATGTATTGTGGTGTACTTGAACGGATCGGTTTCCCAATATAATTTTTTTTTCTTGCAAAAATCATGTTGACCAAAAAATTTTGTTTTTTGTTGTTCCAAATTTTAAACAAAAAATCATTGCGAAAAATCGAAAATTGTCTGATGAAAAAGAAACCGTTCAGGTACACGCGAATGTAAATACAAACATTTTAAAAAAATTCATGAGAATCGGATGAATAATTTTTGAGATAGCACGTTCACCGCAACGGTTCTTTTCAAAAAATTTCATTCCGAGATAATTGCGTTTAAAGTTTTGTGTTAACATCATTCGTGGAAGAACCAGCTCGCTGCAAATGGCTGTAATTTGAAATCTAGTGCTCCAATCCGGATGACATTTCGCACAGATACTTTCAAAAGCATGTACTTTAAGAATATTCAATAATTTTTTTTCCGATTTTTTGAGTTTCAACTTTGTATATAACCCCTTAATGTACTGCTTTGGTTACCATCAGAGGGGGAACAACTTGACAGTTCCTATACAAATCGATGAAACCACTTTATTTGGGTCTGTGGGTCTAAAATGGCGGATCAATCTTTTTTCAAGACCAATTTCTAAAAAAAGCATAAACTTGTTAACAGTAAAATTTCTCTCGTCAGATTTTTTTTACATTCGATAATTCATTTTTGAAGACTTTTTGGGAGCTTTGGTGTTGTTATAAAAATAATCTGTACTTCGATCATTTTTTTGGAATCATCGGCATACAAACCAGTGCGCTGCATACTAGTTATTTAATAGCTTCATATAATTTTAATACATTATGGTAGTATGATTTGTATTGCAATGTAAACGTAGCACACAATGAAACTTAACTATTTTTTTTCTTCTGTTATAAAAAACAAGCTGTCATAACTTTACACCGAAAATGTCACAGTGCCTATCAGTTAGATGACATGCGGTCAGAGAAAAACAAACGACGTCACTCCCGCCTTTGTTAAATGTGAAGTTAAAAATGACAATCACAAAACTAAATAAATTTAAGAATTAACGACAAGCTTTCGAGAATAGTCATATGCGAAAGATGTTTCAAGGGCGACGAGAAAGCAAGATTCACACTAGAAACGCAATAAATATAATCATGCATTTTGCATTTCACATTCGGTACTATTTGTAATCATTTTATGAAACACCAAAATGACGAATTGAGTGGTTTGTATTTACATCAAAATATTATGCTGTTTCGAAATAATTATCCTGATTATCTCCTCCGAATGTAAATAAAGAAAAAATGTTCGTAAAAGACGCCACGAAATTATTTTCTCGCATAGAAATCTACAGTATCACAATTAGTGGACGGCACCCTATGGTGGCGACATCATCCCAAACACGGTGGTTTCAAACAACTTAGGCTAAATGTCAAGTTGCGGGAGGGTTGGTTACCATGCATACAGAAACTCCGATGTACGCCTTCTCGAGCTTTGGTTTGTGTCGGTCTTGCTTAACGAATACTGGGCAAGCATAATCAATGCCGGTAACTTCAAAAGGATGCGCAGGAGTCACACGGCACGATGGCAAATCTCCCATCATTTGGCTGCATTTCTTAGGTCTGGCACGAAAACAAGTTATGCAACTTCTTGTGATTTTACGGACGGAAGACCTTCCTCCAAGTAACCAAAAACGAGTTTGAATTGTGGCCAGTAGACTTGTAGGACCTTCGTGTAAATTCTCGATATGGTATGCACAAATAAGCAGATCAACTATCGGATGCTTAGGTAAAAGGATACTTGTTCCAAGACGGTAACGGTGCTAATTTTAGCCTGCCTCCTACTCTTAAAATGCCATTTTCGTATTTGGGGTTAAGTCCAGTAGTTTTAAAACGTGGTTTATTTTGCTCGATCCGTCGAATTTCAACACCCAGAACTTTGTACTGGACAATTTTAATAAATAGTTCCAGAGACTCTCTCATTTCCGGAATAGTTAGATGACCACTATACTTGCGTAGATTAGGATCACTTGTTCGGCAATTGTAGATAAAACGCAGAACGTATGCCAACACTCTCTGTAGTTTTCTAAAAGTACAGGGAGATCATCTTGATTGTAAACAGAAACAGCTGCTACATGTAAAACCTTTAGTTCCGGTAATTCGTCATCTGCTATATCTTCTGGTGATTGCACTAGGTAGTTTGCTACCTGCAGATACTCGGGACCATCGAACCATAGTTTGTTACGCGCTAAAGCCTCAGGCAATAGCCCTCTAGAGATAATATCTGCGGGGTTCTCCTTCGTAGGAACATAATTCCAGGTATAGTCTTTAGTCTCTTGTACTATCTGCGCCACTCGATTGTGGATGAAAACTTCTAAAGTATGTAAAAGTTTTCTCAGCCATGCCAGAACAATTTGGCTATCTGACCAAAGAACTATATTATCAACGGTAAGTTTTAAACTATCAAGCGTCTTAATAAGAAATCGAGAAAGTAATCGGGCGGCGAGCAATTCCTGGCGCGGAATTTTTAATACCTTTACTGGAGCGACTCTGGATTTACTACACAAAAGACGAAGGTTAGCATATCCGTCAGCTAACACTGACCTGACATATAGAACTGCCCTATAAGCGGTGTTGGAAGCATCAGAAATTCCATGGATTTCTACACGTAGTGCATGAGATAAAACAACACAACGAGGAATCCGTTTTGTTCACTTGAGGCAAGGCATGACGGAAGCTTATCCAGTAGGATAGAATTTCTCCTTCAAGATGTGTGTCCCAAGCCACATTTTCTGCATCAGCATTTTCGCCAAAACTACGACAGGTGACACTAGACCTAAAGGGCCAAACAGGCGTCCAATCTCAGAAAATACCATTCTTTTTGTAAAGTATGTTTCATTTTTTGAATGCTCATTTGTCACAAACACGAATTCATCGGAAATAGGGCTCCATGTTAGTCCAAGAGTTTTGATTACCTCACTAGCAACAGACTAGTCCAAAGTAACAATTCTTGATCATTTATAGGTATGTGTCTCAGAACTTCCTCATTGTTGGAACGCCATTTATGGATGGGAAATCCACCACATGCATTTCTTGCAATTCATGTTGCGCTCGAACAGCATCTTCTACAGTAATTGCTCATCTACATAGCAATCTTCACGAACTACTTTTGAGGTTACAGGAAATCGCTCCGCTTCGTTGTCACATAATTGCACAAGACATCTGGTAGCTAGAAAAGGTGCTGCCGCAGTACCGTATGTCACTATCAACAATTCTAGAACTCTGATGATAGCGGTAAGCTTGAAGCTAGTTGGTACCGCCGCACGGTACTATCTTTGATTTTAGGCCTGAGTTTAGTCCGGTCTAACACGTTAGTACCTGTCATTGCAGAAATGGCTGCATCCTGAAGCCAAATGAAAACAGTGTAAAGGAGCGCCATATTCCTCTTGCATACATCTCAATAATTTGAATCAACTTTTCGACCTTTATGTGCAATATTATGGCCCATCCCGAGCAAACGAAAAGCCCATAATACCCCCATGCTCATGGGGTTTGTCATGGGTGTTTGAAATGGGTTCAACCCATGAAAGCACCATCACCATGATCCGGTAGATCCCATATAAAACACCATATGTTGGTGTATTTATGGGTTATTGAGACCATTTTATGGTGTTTTGATGGTTGTGAATTTTGGCATGGACCATGTTTAAGGTCTTTTCAAGGGGCTATGTGGTGTTTGAACCCATGAGTATTTGCTCGGGATGTTGCACACAAACCATATGGGAGCAAGTCAGCAAGTTTTATCCCGTACGAAAAACAGGTATAATCGAGTTTTAAATATCATTTTTTGATATTCATTATCGTCCTATCCATAAGGTGCTGCACGCTCATTTGAAAATGCCATGTCGAAGAGTTATATTGCAGGTTAGCAGAAGTCGAATCATTTTGAAACTAACCGTAGACCGAAATTTTATAATTGGATGCAGAGCTGCATTAAATAAAAATTGTTTTCGTTTGTTAGTTTACTTATGACTATCAAAATGAGTGAAGCTGTTTAATTTACCAAAAAAAAATTTTTTTTTGAGTTACGGTTTACACCGCATTTTGTCGAGGTGCCTCCTGAAGATTCACTGTCTGCATCAAGTGTCAGGTTCAATTTGTTAAGTTATATCTGTCAATTGATTATCAGACAGATTGCAGACTATAGGAAGTAATTAATTGTAATTTATTATTTTTTAACCGGGATTTGAAGCTTTCTCAAATTTTGTTGAAAGCTCAGCAATTTGGATTTAACCCATTCGACAGATTTTCTTCGTTGAAAATCAGCTTTTGAAGTTGTCACATTCTCAGCTCAATTACTGAACTTTTGGTATTTCAGGATTGATTAGATAATCGTGCTGATAATTTGAATTACTTCATTTTCAGCAAAGTAGGTCTGCCAAATTCTATATTCATGATTAGTGGAGTAGTTGGGTAGGATGGTATAATAAGCCCAACCAGTCTAAAATGTCAGATTTCTTTTCCAATGACCACATAATTATATGAAGCAAATAAATAATTGTTTTTGGCTTTTTCATGTGCTGCAGAACAGCAACTAATACAAGCGATTCTAAAAAAGGTAAGCTTCCATTATTGTTCTGTAAGCATTTGATTTAATTTGAAATAGTCAGATTTGGTTGAACTGTCTGACTACTAAATATAATGTTAGAGAAGCTCTTTCAATCCTTGGAGTGGCTAGAGACTACCAATACAACATTACAACGTTCACGATAGTATGCACCATTATTAGCAAAATAGTGAAATAACGTTGTATACCATGTTCACACTACAGAGTTAAAACATGTTATAATAATTAGCAACAAGAAAAATGTCATCGAGATAGCGTTAAAACACGTTTTTACTTGTTGTGTGAACGTAGTATTAGCCACTTGAATCTTAAATAATTCTAATGTTACTTTGTTTAAGCTGAATCGAGGATTATTATTTTAACAAAATATAAATACGTCAGACTATTAAATGACATAAACAATGAATTTTCTATTAACCTCATTGTACGGTTTTTAACATTGCCGTGTACTGCCGATCAGAACGCAGTAATGCAAATGGCAGCATCATGTTACCGGAAAAAGACAAATATATCACATGCTCCTCTTGCGCATACTTCGTTATTTTCAATCCTCTCTTCGGCTTTCTTCTGGATCACTATGGCTCACTTTGCTCGCAATATAGATGGCAATAATTAATCGTTGTGTGTCAGGAAATTGAAATTTTGTGACATCTTAGAACTTCACTAAGTCAAGCTTTTGGGTTAATAATATTGTTGATATAGTAAGGGTGGGAGTGAGGAGGGGCTCCTGATTTTTTTTACTACGTAACAGGCCGACGTGGGTACCCGGGTACCCACAAAACTAAATGCCCATAACTAAGGTAATATCCAACCGATTTCGATACTATTGGCCGTTTTGGATTCAGGAACTCCCACTTTTAGACTTGGTAAAAATGATTCGGGTTACTTCATTCGGTTCCCGGGAATCCGGGTTTCCGGAAGCAGGTTCCAGTGCTGGGGTACTATATGCGAACTTCAATGGAATACTAGCAATTAGAGATGGGCGAAACAGTTCACTTCGAAGAACCATTCCCGACTGAACAGTTCTATAAAAAGAACTAGTTCAGATGAACCGTTCTTCCGTTCAGCTGATATTTTACTTGTATCTAGCGAATGTCTCTCAAAACATTCGATTCTTGGAGAGGAACCAAACAGATGCTGCCCAAACTATTATCTGTATGCTTAACAAGTTCATCAATGGTGGCGATTTCTTCATTATGTAAAACTAGAGAAATAGAGAATGAGATGAGTCGTTCGCTTATGAGTCGTTCTTCGCCGGTTTTATTCTGGGAGAGCACAGAGAGCGGTTTGTGGGACGGCAAGTCAGTTCATTTTCATTCGTTCGCCTAAAAATCGGTCCGAGAAATTCGCTAAACGGCTTTGGGTTATATTCAGTTCATTCGCTTTGAAGAGAATTGAGAACTACCGTTCTTTTAAAAAGAACTTCCGTTCGCTCATTCTCTTCAAAGAACCAGTTCACTTCAACCGTTCGCGAACGAATTGCCCATCTCTACTAGCAATATGGGTATCAAAATTCTTGGAATTGCATCAGTAGGCTGTATCTCGTGGTTTTGGAACCATTTGGTGATTTGACCCCGGAACGGATATTCCGGAGCAGGTTCCCGTGGGGCTGTGAGTGGCCATTCCATTCCAATTCCATTTTTCAAATTGCCATAGGGTCCCGCAACAATAAAAAAGAGGCTTCCGAGACAATTTGAAGAGTGTTGATACTCATATTGCTAGGATATTATTAAAATTTACAAATCATATCCTGTACTGGAACATTACTCCGGAAAATCCGGATTACCAAAAACCAGATCCATTATTCCGGTTCTACTGTACAGAATCAAAAAGTAGACGAGTTCCTGAATCCAAAACATCTAATAGTGTCCAAATCGGTTAAAGGAAGCCATAGTTATGAGCATTTCAATTTGTGGGTACCCGGGTACCCTCGTTGGCCTGTTAAAGGTGTTTTTTTTGTTGGACACATAACTGTTATGCCAGTTTTAACAGGTAGGAAAGACAAGCACCGTCGAACTATATTTACCTGTATTTTCATTTCTTTGTTATTTCCTTCTCTCTACACGCTTGATTCCAATTGCTCATCGAAGAGTAACAGGAGAGCATTTGGATAAATCGAATCGATTATCTCATATTCAGATCAAAGTTGTTTTTGCGAATTCGAATCAAAACTGCAATAAGAATCGTTTTGATTCTTTTCTTTTACATATCGCTGTGGGAATAAGTGGGATCATTTTATTCCTTAATATAAATCAATAACATGTTATCACGAATTATTGCCCATATATCTGTCGTTCACACATCAAAGAAAGTGAATAACGAAAAAAATAGTTTTTCTTTATTGGATAGATCCAAATAAATGACAATCGGATATAGATCGTAAAATTTACACTATTTTATAAATTTTCTTATTTTCACTACCAGTTCAGAAATTGAATCAGAATGTTAATTGCTTACAAAGTAACTCTATAAATACCCTAAGCAAATATTAAATAAAAGATTTTAAATATACGCATTTTTCCTTTATGAATAAACTCACATAAAACATCCAAATAAAGATATTTTATAATTGATTGGAAACGCAACGGCGATCAATATATTTGTTCGTAAAAATATATTACTAGGATGCTTGAAACTTTCATTTCTGTTTATTTATAAAATCGTAGAATCGTTGTTAGCAAATAAAATCGTTCCAATCTGCATTGATGCATTACAGAAATATGCAATCAACAATATGAAATATAACACTTGTGATCATTCTGTCAAAGTTTTATTTTTTGTTTGACCTTTGTTTACTTTTTATTTAAGCTTCGCTGAAAAAAACTTGTACAATTTTAATTCGCAGAGTGTGATCTAACCTTTATTTATAATTGATATTTATTCCAAACTTGGCTTGAAACGAATATAAATATTCTCCCCCCGCGTCGACAGGTATCGTGTTCAGTTATAATGATATTCACAGTTAATTTTGAATTCAAATTGAAATATTTCAACCAATTTTTTAATCAAAGTTTAAAATAACTATCATTGCACCAGTTACAAACGATGGTTCAACCCAAAGGGATTATAACTACTAGAGGTCGCATGTCGCTGTTAACACTGAAAATTTATCATCTCGCTCTTACATATGCTAGGCCCATTAGTTTGACACATATTGCCCGGGTTTAAACCTGTCAAAGTAATGGGATACAATATGCTAGAGCGAGACACCATGTTTCAGTCCGTGAATACATGGAGACAGTAGCGCTTTGCCCCCTCTAGTAGTTATAATCTCTTTTATTCAACCACTTCAAACTTATTTTCTTTTGTGCATTAAATATTGGTCATTGCACAGTGACGTCATGCACTTAATGTGACAGGTGGTGGTCCTGTTGATTACATTTTGAACTTAGAGATTATTCGTATTCTCAAAATGATATATTGGGAAGCACTTGAAATATATTGGGAATCATGTTTTTGGAAGCATAAATGTTCTATAGAAAGTCATACAATTAAATTGTGCTATTCCCTACTGTAGGAAAATGTATATGAAAGATCTAATAAGTGAACTAATTATTTCTTTATCAATTACTTTTAGTGTTCTCTGAATCGGTAAGTAGTTTGCGGTAAAATTTCTTATGAATTAATTATTAGCACTAAGCTTATTTTAATGGAATCCACATTTGTTAAGTCCAAACTGCAAACAAAAGGACCAGCACCTGTCAAATTTGTGAGTTTAAGGCATTTCATACAATGGTCAATTATGTCACTACAAAAAGCTGTACATTATCGGCCAATCCACCAAGTTAAAGTTCTAAGTTCAGAAACATATCAGTTACATGGTGACAAAATTGTTCTCACACGCTATGGAACGAGACATATGACGAAGAAAAGCTATTTTACTGCAAGAAAATATCGGAATGAAAAACAATTCTCCATGCTGTTTAATTTACTCATTTTCTTTAACATGAATTTGTTGTTTTTTAACATTGTCGTGTATTGCAGATCAGAACGTAGCCATATAAATAACAGCATCGTTGGGTTAAAGCTTACAAAATAGTTTAGGTCAGTTTAAAAGTTAATCCGGTTTAAATATAGTTAGTACGCGTTTGAGCTTATGGCTATGAGAGTGTCGGAAGGGTTGTTTCTCCAAAAAATTCGCTGGAAACTAGTTTGTGCTGGATCTACGAGAATTTGCCGATACATTTTTATAATGTCGGCTGTAAAGGCTATTAGATGTTTACGAAAACTGAGCAGAATGCTGAAAAGGTCCTTCTGAACAGTTTTACCTACTTGAAGTACATCATTCAAGGAGCGTTGCACCGGTGATTGTTTACCTGAAGCATCAAAAACAACTCTAAGCTTAGTTGTGGAGCTAGATGGTCGCAATACAGCATGATGTGGCATATAATAACATTTCTTGTTGCGTATATCATCGTTTTCGATAAAGCTACCAGTACACTGTTTGTCATAACGTAAAATATTTGATGAAGCAAAATTTGATTAAATAAATGTGTTTGACAAACAAATTTGACAAGGCCAGTGCACGAGATTAACTGTTTAACAAACTTTTTTCATCAAATATTTGCATTGATGCGTTACCGGACGTTACGCCTAATATTGTTTGACAAACATAATAAAACAAGTTTGATGGATCAGCAGTACACTGTTTGTCAAATGTTTTGACGGCGTATATGCCAAACAAATCGCCATGCGAAAAAAATTTTGTGCTGTTTGAACTTCATGAATTTTCAAGAGTGCAAACACATGAAATATTTGTGTTAGCGCAGGGATGCCAAATGATTTTTCAGTAAATTTGTTTTATTTTTATAAAAAAAAACTGGAATTGTCAAAGCAACTATATCGCACTCCTTTGTTCGTGATTATGCAGAGCAAGCTGTTTAAAGTTCTAAGGTGATTCGTCTTTGGCAGTAACTACACGCTCATTCATAAAAACTCAAATTTGAGTGGCCAGCCACTCAGTTTCATAAAAAGTGCACGTAGTCAAAAAATGAGTTTGCTTCGTTTACTCAGTTTTGAGTTTGGGATGAAAATGTCAACTTTGAGTAGATTTTACTCAAAAAGCAAATGCAAAAAATAATCAATTCGTATTTTTAATAAAGCAACAAAAAATCTCACCGGCACTTCAAATAGTAGGTGTAAAAAATCATTTAAACAGCAGCACAATTTCCCTCATCGATGATGATAGCTTGGAACAAATAGTTGTCCAAGTCAAATTAAATACCGGCTGTCTTTATATATGTACCGTTTATATTCCTCCTAACTCTGAAACCGGCTTATACGAAAAGCACGCTTCATGCATACAGCAAATAAGCGATCGAGCGGCTGAGTGTGATACTATTGTCGTGGTTGGAGATTATAACGTTCCTCATCTGAACTGGTTATATGACAATGATATAGGTGCTTTTCTACCCAGCAATGCAACCTCTGAACGAGAAGTGTCTCTTGTTGAATTTGTTGTTTCTTCCGGATTGAAACAAATCAATTATCTCGAAAATGACAACAATAGATTACTTGATCTTGCTTTTGTTAATGAGCCGAGCATGTTTGAGCTAACCGAGCCCCCTTTGCCGTTGATGAGAGTTGATTCGCATCACAGACCGTTTATAATGATATTAGATTTGGATACGGAATGTGTCGATACTGCAGTCGATTGCGATTTTGACTTCAATCGGTGTGATTTTTCAGCGTTGAATTCTGAGGTAGCGAATATTCAATGGGACGAAATTCTTACTGCTGGTTCGGTTGATGATGCTGTCACTGTGTTTTATGACACACTTTACGAAATAATGCGACGAATTATTCCAATTAGAACGCGTATTAGGAGAAGGGAGAATCAGCCATGGTTTGATGCGGAATTGAAGAATTTTAAAAACCGGGTGAGGAAAGCGAGGAAAAGATACCTGAAGTCCAGGAGCACACTGCACAAAGCCGAACTCCGTGATTTGGAGGGTCAATACAACAATTTGCATGCACAATGCTATCGCAACTATATTCAACGCATCGAAAGAAATATTCAACGTGATCCTAAATCCTTCTGGTCGTTCGTCAACTGTCGTAGGAGCTCGAAAGGAATACCCCTTAATGTTCGCTATAAAGGAAGTTCGGCTGCTACGTCATTGGATGCCGCAAACATGTTCTCGACTTTCTTCCAAAGCGTGTTAAGTAATAACTCACCACCTTTGTTGGAATCGTACCTGAGCACTTTGCCGCTGCACAACCTGAATTTATCTCGTATTATTTTCTCTCGTGAGGATGTTCTCGTCAAGTTGCAGTCTTTAGATGCGTCCAAGGGAGCGGGACCCGATCATTTACCACCATCGTTCATCCAAAACTGTGCGGACTCTCTCGCATTTCCAGTGTCCGTTATTTTCAATCGATCGTTAACTGATGCTGTTTTTCCTAGTTACTGGAAATCTGCTGCTATCACACCTGTGCACAAGAGTGGTAGCGTTCATGATGTGGAGAACTATCGGGCGATATCGATTCTCAGCTGCCTCCCGAAGGTATTTGAACGATTGATATACGACATTGTTTATCAGTCTGTGCGTCATATCATCGTTGAGGAACAACATGGCTTCGTCAGTAAACGATCTACAACCACAAACCTTATGGCGTATGTATCCAGCATCATCGACAAACTTGACAAGCGACAACAAGTTGATTCCATTTATGTTGACTTGTCAAAGGCCTTCGACCGTGTTCCGCATCGCCTTGCTGTCGAGAAGCTTAAACGCATTGGATTCCCGGACTGGTTAACAGATTGGATTGCTTCTTATCTCGCAGGACGAAGCGCTTTTGTTCGATTAGGTGATACACTTTCTACACCTTTTGATATCTGTTCTGGTGTGCCACAAGGCAGTCATCTTGGACCATTGCTCTTCATTTTGTTTATAAATGATCTTGGCACGGTTTTGAAATCTCCGAAATCTATGTTTGCCGATGATTTGAAATTCTACCGACTTATAAAATCTTTGGAGGATTGTAAATTACTTCAGCTAGACATTGACGCTTTGTTAAATTGGTGCACCATCAATGGAATGGAGGTGAATATAGAAAAATGCAGCGTGATTACATTCACTCGGATCCTATCGCCGAACATGTTTAACTATAAAATGTCGTCAGCCAACTTGCACCGCAACTTCGTCGTCAAAGATTTGGGAGTTTATTTGGACAACAAGTTAACTTTCTCCGAGCATGTAGCGTCTACTATCGCCAAAGCGTTCTGCATGTTAGGATTTTTAAGGCGAAACACTCAGTCGTTCCAGAATGTGTACAGTTTGAAAACGCTTTATTGTTCGCTTGTACGCAGCATCTTGGAGTATGCCGTTCCTGTTTGGGCTCCTTATCACGGAGTCCACATTAACAGCATTGAGAGGGTGCAGAAATGTTTCATCAGGTATGCTCTTCGCCTTTTACCTTGGACCGACCCAGTTCGTTTGCCGCCGTATGTGCAACGCTGCGCATTAATCCACCTGCCTACGCTTGCTGACAGGAGAATCAAACATCAACGAATGCTTATTTTTGACATCCTGGACGGGAACATTGAAAGCAGCCAACTCTTGGGTCAACTTAATTTCAATGCACCTAGAAGACAATCACGCCAAGTGGACTTTTTCCGTTTACCGTTGTGCCGTACGCAATTCGGACGAAACAACCCGTTAAATGTATGTTGTCGTGTGTTTAATCAAGTTTCATGTTTTTTCGATTTTAATGTTCCAAGATGTACTTTTAGTATTAGGATTAGTTGATAAGCCAGTCTGTGCGATTAATAGTCGAAGACCTGTATATAAATAAAAAATAAATAAATATCATTTACCTGAACCTCCAGGCGCTAACGATGCCTGGAAATATAATCCGAGAATGTTTCTCCTCCTATTTCATGTAAATCAGCGCCTCGTTGTAATGGCAGAAACTACAAAAAACAGGAAAGGGTAATTGATTTGAATAGAAGCAAAACTCAGATAACTTACCTTTTAATGTTGTGAATGATACGAATCAACTCTACAACTGCTATGTCCGCGACTTGGTCTTTTATCCAAGTTTTAATTAACGTCGAAGTTCATTAACTTCTTCTTGTCTATAAGTGCTTTTTTCACTCGAAATTTCGAAAATTGAATAGTTACTCACTAGTTGAGTTAATTTTACTCAAATAAAAACTCATTTTTTGACATATTGCTCCCATTTTTGAAATTGAGTGTTGTGTACTCAAATTTTGAGTAGTTTTGAATGAGCGTGTAGGTAAGCGTGCAACTGGCTGCGGGGGTGAAAAATGACAGCAAACTTCTTTGTGTACAAACTGAAATCGAAGAAATCATACATCGAGACGAAGGGGTTTGGCACCTCCGTTTGTTTACTATTTTTATTTTTGTTCTCCATATCAAATCCCACGAGTCGCGCGAGAATAAATGTCCGCCACGCCAGAGCTCCGCATTAGCGTGGTAAGGGACGCTTACTGTGGGGATTGCCCAGGTACCCCACAGGCTCCGTTAACGATCGAGCATCTTTTTCACCCCCTCGATCACTCATCACTCGGCACGGGTCGCTTCACGCCTTGGAATTGGGGTTATGCCCTACCTTACTTTACGTGGTGACCTCGGCCCAGATCATCACAACCACCCTCCTTTACCAGGGCTTTGGACCTGTAGCTCTGGTTCTCAATAGTTCCATGTACGTATATTATTACAGACATGCCACTATTGAGATCCGTCATTCGCTAGCGGAGTTGAGTTGGA
This sequence comes from Topomyia yanbarensis, assembly GCF_030247195.1. Lineage (NCBI taxonomy): Eukaryota > Metazoa > Arthropoda > Insecta > Diptera > Culicidae > Topomyia > Topomyia yanbarensis. The sequence goes on from NC_080670.1 coordinate 119,712,545, forward strand.
AGTCTTTTTTTTTTACAATGGAGAAGACCTTTATGTCCTAGCCCAGTACACGTGCTATTGGTAGGGTCCAATCTACCACACGGGGTGCACTGGGGGCGTGTCGGACTCGAATGGTGACCAGCCATTAATACCGACTAAACTCCATTGGGCTCCGCCATCATTCCTCCCAGGAACTACCTCTCGGAATTACTTCTGGGGGGATGGCTGTACTAAATGTACTCATTCACTCTCACTCACGCGTTCATACATCCTGTATGATGCTTACTTGGGTGCTCTCTCAATCGCACTTTGATTCACTCTCAAACACTCCCACATGAGGCTGACTTTTGTGCTCACCTTTTACGTTCCATGCGAGGCTGACTTGTGTGCTCACCTTACTCATTCCTTGCTAGGCTTACTTTTGTGCTCGCCCCACCCATAACATGTGAGGCTGACTTGGGTGCGCACCCTATCACCTGATTCACTCTCAATTGTGCCACTCTATTGTTCCTTTGTCACTCCCCCTGGCATCCCATGTGGGACATTTTTCTTAGGCCCCACTTCTGACATACCATGCGAGGCTGACTTGTGTGCTCACCTTTTTCATTCCTTGCTAGGCTGACTTTTGTGCTAGCCTCTACCATACCATGTGCTTTTGTGCTCACCCTTAACATACCGTGTGAGACTGACTTGGATGCTCACCCTTTCACTCCTCTGCCACGCCATGAGGTATCGATAGCTAAGTCCCAACATACTACGCTACGACCCTCCCGTCTTGGCATGAGGCAGTCCACTTATACGCCTATATACTCACTCTTCTGTCTTGCTTCGGGGTGGCTGGGTTTACCCCTTACGCGGTTGCCATTCGCTGCGCCAAACCTGCCTCGGCATGAACAGACCATTCACTCCCTTTTTTGCGCTTGGTCTTTTTCGCTCCAGCTAACCAATCACTAGTTAGCCGTGCCCGTCGTCTGTTGCTCGGTTCGCCAGATTACCTGTAGCCTGCTGGCAATCTGGATGGTAGCAGCCGAGACTGCGTTTCACTTCTCCACCGATTGACACATCCGCTGAATAAGGGTATCAGGGGTTGTGTCCCAGCCACAGACGTCAAGCATTGCCCTTCTTTCGACGTCGAACCGATGACATACGAACAGTATGTGTTCGGCAGTTTCGTCTACACCTGGACAGTCCGGGCAGACTGGGACCTCCGCGTGCCCGAACCTGTGGAGGTACTGTCGGAAACAGCCATGGCCTGACAGGAATTGTGTCAGGTGGAAGTGAACTTCCCCATGGGGTCTTCCCACCCAGCTCGATATGCTAGGTATCAGCCGGTGGGTCCACCTACCTTTCGAGGAGTTGTACCACTCACGCTGCCATCTGGCGACCGAGGTCACCCTGGTGCGCTCGCGGGCTCCCCTATTTCCACGTAGCTCAAAGCACTCCTCATCTTCCCGAATGACCAGCCCGACTGGCATCATGCTCGCTATCACGCAGGATGCATCGTGTGATACCGTGCGGTAGGTAGATATCACTCTGAGGCACATCATGCGGTAGGTGCTCTCCAGTTTCTGTAGGTAACTGGTTACCCTCAGTGCTCTTGACCATGACGGGCCGCCGTATCTGAAGATAGATACGGCAACGCCTGCCAGTAACCTACGTCTACTGGCGCACACCTTTGAGCTGTTGGACATCATTCTCGATAGAGCCGCAACAGCACTCGACGCTCTCTTGCACGTATAGTCGACATGGCTGCCGAAGGTCAGGTTGTCGTCTATAATGACTCCGAGAGACTTCAGACTTCGCTGTGAAGTGATCGCGACTTCTCCCACATGGATAACTGCATGTTGTGCCGACTTGCGGTTGTTGACGATAACTACCTCCGTCTTATGATGAGCGAGCTCCAGGCCTCTCGCGCTCATCCATTCCTCCACCGTGCTAATCGCGTGTTCTGCGGTTAGTTCTACTTCAGGAATTGACTCCCCGTAGACCTCTAAGGTTACGTCGTCGGCAAAGCCGACGATCTTGACCTCAGGAGGGAACTTCAGTCTCAGAACCCCGTCATACATGAGGTTCTATAGCACCGGGCCTAGGATCGAGCCCTGCGGGACTCCGGCGGTAATCGGAACCCTTTTCTGACCGGCATCGGCCTCGTATAGCAGTACGCGGTTTTGGAAGTAACTTTCCAGGATCCGGTACAGACCCACCGGTAGGCTAAGCCTGTGTAACGAGAGCGCGATGGCATCCCAGCTTGCGCTATTAAATGTGTTCTTCACGTCAAGTGTCACTAACGCACAGTATCGAATACCTCGCCTTTTCCGTTGGATCGCTATCTCGGCAGTATTTCTCACTGAGTTGAGAGCGTCCACTGTGGACTTACCCTTCTGAAAGCCAAATTGGTTGCTTGACAGACCGTCCGTACCTTCCGCGTACGGGGTTAGCCTGTTGAGGACGATCCTCTCAAGCAGTTTGCCAGTCGTGTCGATCAGACAGATTGGTCTGTACGCTGATGGGTCGCCTGGCGGCTTCCCGGGCTTCGGCAACAGCACCAATTTCGGCCTTTTCCATCTATCGGGGAAACTGCACTCGTCAAGGCATCTCTGCATAGCTAGCCTGAACATGTTCTGGTTCGCTATGATCGCTGCCTTGAGAGCGTTGTTTGGAACTCTATCCGGCCCTGGAGCTTTGTTCATTGCTAGGGATTTAGCCACTGCGAGTAGTTCTTCATTCGTCATTGGAGCCACCATTTCGGCCGTGCCCGCACTGTCTCGTAGTGCAGGTGGCCAGGGGCTTAGCTAGCACAGTATCGAGTTTCGCAAGCGCCTCCATTAGCGCTTGACCCCTGCTATTTGTACAGCGGCTGCCCCACTCCACTGCCCAAGCGTTAAAGTCTCCAGCTATGACTACCGGTTTCCGGCTTACTAGGTCCGACGAGAGCCTATCGATCATCTGGTTGAACTGTTCTATGGGCCACCTTGGTGGGGCGTAGCCGCTGCAATAGAACACACCATTGATTTTGGCAATCGCCACACCCTCGGCGGAGGAGTGTATTACCTCTTGAACCGGGAACCGTCCCGTTGTACAGATTGCCACCATTCCAGACCCGTCCGACACCCAATTGCCGTTGCCGGCAGGGATGCGGTACGGGTCTGATAAGAGGGCGAGCTAGACGTAGGATGCAAAGAGCTCGCACCGAGGATGCAAGAGAGAACCGCCGTGAAGTGTTTTGAGCTGCGAAATTAGCCCTTAACAAGGCTATTAAAAGCAGCAAGAGAGCGTGTTTCGACAACCTGTGTGAGAGTGCCAACGCGAATCCGTGGGGTGACGCCTACCGGATTGTGATGGCCAAGACCAAAGCGGGCTCCTCACCCCCAGAACGGTCTCCGGACCGGTTGGCAACGATTATCGAAGTACTCTTCCCGTCTCGAGCCACAAGCCCCTGGCCACCTGCACTACGAGACAGTGCCGGTCGAAATGGTGGCTCCAGTGACGAATGAAGAGCTACTCGCAGTGGCTAAATCCCTAGCAATGAACAAAGCTCCAGGGCCGGATGGAGTTCCAAACAACGCTCTCAAGGCAGCGATCATAGCGAACCCGAACATGTTCAGGCTAGCTATGCAGAGATGCCTTGACGAGTGCCGTTTCCCCGATAGATGGAAAAGGCAGAAACTGGTGCTGTTGCCGAAGCCCGGGAAGCCGCCAGGCGACCCATCGGCGTACAGACCAATCTGTCTGATAGACACGACTGGCAAACTGCTTGAGAGGATCATCCTCAACAGGCTCACCCCGTACGCGGAAGGTACGGACGGTCTGTCAAGCAACCAGTTTGGCTTTCGGAAGGGTAAGTCCACAGTGGACGCTCTCAACTCAGTGATAAATACTGCCGAGATAGCGATCCAACGAAAAAGGCGAGGTATTCGATACTGTGCGTTAGTGACACTTGACGTGAAGAACGCATTCAACAGCGCAAGCTGGGATGCCATCGCGCTCTCGTTACACCGGCTTAACCTACCGGTGGGTCTGTACCGGATCCTGGAAAGTTACTTCCAAAACCGCGTACTGCTATACGAGACCGATGCCGGTCAGAAAAGGGTTCCGATTACCGCCGGAGTCCCGCAGGGCTCGATCCTAGGCCCGGTGCTATGGAACCTCATGTATGACGGGGTTCTGAGACTGAAGTTCCCTCCTGGGGTCAAGATCGTCGGCTTTGCCGACGACGTAACCTTGGAGATCTACGGGGAGTCAATTCCTGAGGTAGAACTAACCGCAGAACACGCGATTAGCACGGTGGAGGAATGGATGAGCGCGAGAGGCCTGGAGCTCGCTCATCATAAGACGGAGGTAGTTATCGTCAACAACCGCAAGTCGGCACAACATGCAGTTATCCATGTGGGAGAAGTCGCGATCACTTCACAGCGAAGTCTGAAGTCTCTCGGAGTCATTATAGACGACAAGCTGACCTTCGGCAGCCATGTCGACTATACGTGCAAGAGAGCGTCGACTGCTGTTGCGGCACTATCGAGAATGATGTCCAACAGCTCAAAGGTGTGCGCCAGTAGACGTAGGTTACTGGCAGGCGTTGCCGTATCTATCCTCAGATACGGCGGCCCGTCATGGTCAAGAGCACTGAGGGTAACCAGTTACCTACAGAAACTGGAGAGCACCTACCGCGTGATGTGCCTCAGAGTGATATCTGCCTACCGCACGGTATCACACGATGCATCCTGCGTGATAGCGAGCATGATGCCAGTCGGGCTGGTCATTCGGGAAGATGAGGAGTGCTTTGAGCTACGTGGAAATAGGGGAGCCCGCGAGCGCACCAGGGTGACCTCGGTCGCCAGATGGCAGCGTGAGTGGTACAACTCCTCGAAAGGTAGGTGGACCCACCGGCTGATACCTAGCATATCGAGCTGAGTGGGAAGACCCCATGGGGAAGTTCACTTCCACCTGACACAATTTCTGTCAGGCCATGGCTGTTTCCGTCAGTACCTCCACAGGTTCGGGCACGCGGAGGTCCCAGTCTGCCCGGACTGCCCAGGTGTAGATGAAACTGCCGAACACATACTGTTCGTATGTCATCGGTTCGACGTCGAAAGAAGAGCAATGCTTGACGTCTGTGGCTGGGACACAACCCCGGATACCCTTATTCAGCGGATGTGTCAAACGGTGGAGAAGTGGAACGCAGTCTCGGCTGCTACCATCCAGATTGCCAGTAGGCTACAGGTAATCTGGCGAACCGAGCAACAGACGGCGGGCACGGCTAACTAGTGATTGGTTAGCTGGAGCGAAAAAGGCCAAGCGCAAAATAAGAGAGTGAATGGTCTGTTCATGCCGAGGTAGGTTGGCGCAGCGAATGGCAACCGCGTAAGGGGTAAACCCAGCCACCCCGAAGCAAGACAGAAGAGTGAGTGTATAGGCGTATAAGTGGACTGCCTCATGCCAAGACGGGAGGGTCGTAGCGTAGTATGTTGGAACTAAGCTATCGATGCCTCATGGCGTGGCAGAGGAGTGAAAGGGTGAGCATCCAAGTCAGTCTCACATTGCATGTTAAGGGTGAGCATAAAAGTCAGCCTCACAGGTTGGTAGAGGCTAGCACAAAAGTCAGCCTAGCAAGGAATGAAAAAGGTGAGCACAAAAGTCAGCCTCGCATGGTATGTCAGAAGTGGGGCCTAAGAAAAATGTCCAACATGGGATGCCAGAGGGAGTGACAAAGGTACAATAGAGTGGCACGATTGAGAGTGAATCAGGTGATAGGGTGAGCACCCAAGTCAGCCTCACATGGATGGGTAGGGCGAGCACAAAAGTAAGCCTAGCAAGGAATGAGTAAGGTGAGCACACAAGTCAGCCTCGCATGGAACGTAAAAGGTGAGCACAAAAGTCAGCCTCATGTGGGAGTGTTTGAGAGTGAATCAAAGTGTGATTGAGAGAGCACCCAAGTAAGCCTCATACAGGATGTATGATCGCGTGAGTGAGAGTGAATGAGTACATTCAGTACAGCCATCCCCCCAGAAGTAATACCGAGAGGTAGTTCCTGGGAGGAATGATGGCGGAGCCCAATGGAGTGTAGTCGGTATTAATGGCTGGTCACCATTCGAGTCCGACACGCCCCCAGTGCACCCCGTGTGGTAGATTGGACCCTACCGTTAGCACGTGAACTGGGCTAGGACATAAAGGTCTTCTCCATTGTAAAAAAAAAAAAAAAGAGGGCGACATCTGTCCTCGACTCCGAAACCGACTGCCACAGCAGCTGTTGGGCTGCTGCACAATGGTTAAGATTTAGCTGTGTGACGTTCACGGCTTCTTATTTAACTCACCGAAGGGACACGAAGGTCCGCCCATAGCATGTTTATGGGCTTGCTTCTTAGCGGTGCAGATAAGGCACTTGTATGCCTTAGTGCACCCCCGCTCTTTATGTCCCTCCTCGCCGCAGCGACGACATAGATTGCTCCTCGTATGCTTTGAGGCCGGACTCAAGGCACCGATAGCACCTATCCACTGAAGGCGGCTGGGGTATACTAATAGGGCATACCGACCAGCCGATCTTCAGCTTCCCTTTCTCGGTTACCTTTTTGGCATCCGCCTTCAGTAGCCTGAGGTAGGCTACTTGGGTGCCAGAGGGTCCATCTCTCAATCGCACAGAGGCCCGCTCGATTGTGACGTCGCGATGTTCCTTAACGGCTGCGACGACATCTGCGGTCGTGAACTCGTCCAGATGCTTGCACTGGAGAGTCATTTCCGCCCCTAGCGACCAGACTTGGCGCCCTCACCAAGGACCTCTTGGGCCAACGCCTTGTATACCGCACTAGATTGTGCGCCTCGCTTCAGCACCAGAGGCATTTCTCCCGTGTTGGTGCGTCTCACGCTACGCACATCTTGCCCAAGGGCCGAAAGGCTTTCGGCCGCCTTCATCGACTTTAGGACATCGGCGTATTTGTCCTTGTCGGTTTTCAACCACAAGGCCTCGCCTCTGTCCTTGGCCATCTTCGCGGGCCGCGGTACCTCCGGTGTCGGTGCCGGCTTCTTCTTGGTGACCAGCGTCCAGGGGTTCGGGCCCCCCTGCCCCGGTTGCGCCGGGTTGCTGGTACCAATGCTCTGCTCAGCGAGGTCACTCTCGCCCTCGCTTACCGCGCCCAGACGGCGTTTGACCTTAACGGTTGCACGCCGTGTGGTGTCGGGTTTTGCACCCTCGCCTGGCGACTTCCTAGGGCGCTTCGCGTTCGACGGCGTCTTGCGATTGCCCTTACCCTTGCCTTTTCCCTTCGAGGGGAACTCGGTCGCCGCTTCGAGCGACGTGGCTGCTCCATAGAAGGTGAAGGGCACTGTCTGAGTGCCCGTATCGACCTTCTCTTTTCCCTTCCTCTTGGAGGCCACTGTCTGGGTTTCTCTATCGGACTTCTCCCGACATTCCACCCTCTTGGCATAAGCCTGCTGTTTCTGTCTTGCGACACGAACAGTTTTTCGGAGTTCCAGGAGACTCTGTTTTAACTCCTTGCTTATGTTTTGCTTTGCGCTAGTGTACTCGATTATTGCATCGAGCTGCTCCACCACTTAGCGCATCGCCGATAATGGCCCGTCCGGTGCGTTGGTAGGGCTATTTCCTACCGCTGCTGGGGGGTCACTGGTGCTTTCAGACGCAGCACTCATCGCTCCACTACTCTCCCCACGGGGGGAGACCTCGCCAAACCACCTCTAGCGAAGGGGTTTGGCACCTCCGTTTGTTTACTATTTTTATTTTTGTTCTCCATATCAAATCCCACGAGTCGCGCGAGAATAAATGTCCGCCACGCCAGAGCTCCGCATTAGCGTGGTAAGGGACGCTTACTGTGGGGGTTGCCCAGGTACCCCACAGGCTCCGTTAACGATCGAGCATCTTTTTCACCCCCTCGATCACTCATCCCTCGGCACGGGTCGCTTCACGCCTTGGAATTGGGGTTATGCCCTACCTTGCTTTACGTGGTGACCTCGGCCCAGATCATCACAACCACCCTCCTTTACCAGGGCTTTGGACCTGTAGCTCTGGTTCTCAATAGTTCCATGTACGTATATTATTACAGACATGCCACTATTGAGATCCGTCATTCGCTAGCGGAGTTGAGTTGGAAGTCTTTTTTTTACAATGGAGAAGACCTTTATGTCCTAGCCCAGTACACGTGCTATTGGTAGGGTCCAATCTACCACACGGGGTGCACTGGGGGCGTGTCGGACTCGAATGGTGACCAGCCATTAATACCGACTAAACTCCATTGGGCTCCGCCATCATTCCTCCCAGGAACTACCTCTCGGAATTACTTCTGGGGGGATGGCTGTACTAAATGTACTCATTCACTCTCACTCACGCGTTCATACATCCTGTATGATGCTTACTTGGGTGCTCTCTCAATCGCACTTTGATTCACTCTCAAACACTCCCACATGAGGCTGACTTTTGTACTCACCTTTTACGTTCCATGCGAGGCTGACTTGTGTGCTCACCTTACTCATTCCTTGCTAGGCTTACTTTTGTGCTCGCCCCACCCATACCATGTGAGGCTGACTTGGGTGCTCACCCTATCACCTGATTCACTCTCAATTGTGCCACTCTATTGTACCTTTGTCACTCCCCCTGGCATCCCATGTGGGACATTTTTCTTAGGCCCCACTTCTGACATACCATGCGAGGCTGACTTGTGTGCTCACCTTTTTCATTCCTTGCTAGGCTGACTTTTGTGCTAGCCTCTACCATACCATGTGAGGCTGACTTTTGTGCTCACCCTTAACATGCCGTGTGAGACTGACTTGGATGCTCACTCTTTCACTCCTCTGCCACGCCATGAGGTATCGATAGCTAAGTCCCAACATACTACGCTACGACCCTCCCGTCTTGGCATGAGGCAGTCCACTTATACGCCTATACACTCACTCTTCTGTCTTGCTTCGGGGTGGCTGGGTTTACCCCTTACGCGGTTGCCATTCGCTGCGCCAAACCTGCCTCGGCATGAACAGACCATTCACTCCCTTTTTTGCGCTTGGTCTTTTTCGCTCCAGCTAACCAATCACTAGTTAGCCGTGCCCGTCGTCTGTTGCTCGGTTCGCCAGATTACCTGTAGCCTACTGGCAATCTGGATGGTAGCAGCCGAGACTGCGTTCCACTTCTCCACCGATTGACACATCCGCTGAATAAGGGTATCAGGGGTTGTGTCCCAGCCACAGACGTCAAGCATTGCTCTTCTTTCGACGTCGAACCGATGACATACGAACAGTATGTGTTCGGCAGTTTCATCTACACCTGGACAGTCCGGGCAGACTGGGACCTCCGCGTGCCCGAACTTGTGGAGGTACTGTCGGAAACAGCCATGGCCTGACAGGAATTGTGTCAGGTGGAAGTGAACTTCCCCATGGGGTCTTCCCACCCAGCTCGATATGCTAGGTATCAGCCGGTGGGTCCACCTACTTTTCGAGGAGTTGTACCACTCACGCTGCCATCTGGCGACCGAGGTCACCCTGGTGCGCTCGCGGGCTCCCCTATTTCCACGTAGCTCAAAGCACTCCTTATCTTCCCGAATGACCAGCCCGACTGGCATCATGCTCGCTATCACGCAGGATGCATCGTGTGATACCGTGCGGTAGGCAGATATCACTCTGAGGCACATCATGCGGTAGGTGCTCTCCAGTTTCTGTAGGTAACTGGTTACCCTCAGTGCTCTTGACCATGACGGGCCGCCGTATCTGAAGATAGATACGGCAACGCCTGCCAGTAACCTACGTCTACTGGCGCACACCTTTGAGCTGTTGGACATCATTCTCGATAGAGCCGCAACAGCACTCGACGCTCTCTTGCACGTATAGTCGACATGGCTGCCGAAGGTCAGGTTGTCGTCTATAATGACTCCGAGAGACTTTAGACTTCGCTGTGAAGTGATCGCGACTTCTCCCACATGGATAACTGCATGTTGTGCCGACTTGCGGTTGTTGACGATAACTACCTCCGTCTTATGATGAGCGAGCTCCAGGCCTCTCGCGCTCATCCATTCCTCCACCGTGCTAATCGCTTGTTCTGCGGTTAGTTCTACCTCAGGAATTGACTCCCCGTAGACCTCCAAGGTTACGTCGTCGGCAAAGCCGACGATCTTGACCCCAGGAGGGAACTTCAGTCTCAGAACCCCGTCATACATGAGGTTTCATAGCACCGGGCCTAGGATCGAGCCCTGCGGGACTCCGGCGGTAATCGGAACCCTTTTCTGACCGGCATCGGTCTCGTATAGCAGTACGCGGTTTTGGCAGTAACTTTCCAGGATCCGGTACAGACCCACCGGTAGGCTAAGCCTGTGTAACGAGAGCGCGATGGCATCCCAGCTTGCGCTGTTGAATGCGTTCTTCACGTCAAGTGTCACTAACGCACAGTATCGAATACCTCGCCTTTTTCGTTGGATCGCTATCTCGGCAGTATTTATCACTGAGTTGAGAGCGTCCACTGTGGACTTACCCTTCCGAAAGCCAAACTGGTTGCTTGACAGACCGTCCGTACCTTCCGCGTACGGGGTTAGCCTGTTGAGGATGATCCTCTCAAGCAGTTCGCCAGTCGTGTCGATCAGACAGATTGGTCTGTACGCTGATGGGTCGCCTGGCGGCTTCCCGGGCTTCGGCAACAGCACCAATTTCTGCCTTTTCCATCTATCGGGGAAACTGCACTCGTCAAGGCATCTCTGCATAGCTAGCCTGAACATGTTCGGGTTCGCTATGATCGCTGCCTTGAGAGCGTTGTTTGGAACTCCATCCGGCCCTGGAGCTTTGTTCATTGCTAGGGATTTAGCCACTGCGAGTAGTTCTTCATTCGTCATTGGAGCCACCATTTCGGCCGTGCCCGCACTGTCTCGTAGTGCAGGTGGCCAGGGGCTTAGCTAGCACAGTATCGAGTTTCGCAAGCGCCTCCATTAGCGCTTGACCCCTGCTATTTGTACAGCGGCTGCCCCACTCCACTGCCCAAGCGTTAAAGTCTCCCGATATGACTACCGGTTTCCGGCCCACTAGGTCCGACGAGAGCCTGTCGATCATCTGGTTGAACTGTTCTATTGGCCACCTTGGTGGGGCGTAGCAGCTGCAATAGAACACACCATTGATCTTGGCAATCGCCACACCCTCGGCGGAGGGGTGTATCACCTCTTGAACCGGGAACCGTCCCGTTGTACAGATTGCCACCATTCCAGACCCGTCCGACACCCAATTGCCGTTGCCGGCAGGGATGCGGTACGGGTCTGATAAGAGGGCGACATCTGTCCTCGACTCCGAGACCGACTGCCACAGCAGCTGTTGGGCTGCTGCACAATGGTTAAGATTTAGCTGTGTGACGTTCACGGCTTCTTCTTATTTAACTCACCGAAGGGACACGAAGGTCCGCCCATAGCATGTTTATGGGCTTGCTTCTTAGCGGTGCAGATAAGGCACTTGTGTGCCTTAGTGCACCCCCGCTCTTTATGTCCCTCCTCGCCGCAGCGACGACATAGTTTGCTCCTATCTATGCCTTTGCGCTCGTAGGCTTTGTGGCCGGACTCAAGGCACCGATAGCACCTATCCACTGAAGGCGGCTGGGGTATACTAATAGGGCATACCGACCAGCCGATCTTCAGCTTCCCTTTCTCGGTTACCTTTTTGGCATCCGCCTTCAGTAGCCTGAGGTAGGCTACATGGGTGCCAGAGGGTCCATCTCTCAATCGCACAGAGGCCCGCTCGATTGTGACGTCGCAATGTTCCTTAACGGCTACGACGACGTCTTCTGCGGTCGTGAACTCGTCCAGATGCTTGCACTGGAGAGTCATTTCCGCTCCTAGCGACCTGACTTGGGCGCCTTCTCCAAGGACCTCTTGGGCCAAGGCCTTGTATACCGCACTAGATTGTGCGCCTCGCTTCAGCACCAGAGGCATTTCTCCCGTGTTGGTGCGTCTCACGCTACGCACATCTTGACCAAGGGCCGAAAGACTTTCGGCCGCCTTCATCGACTATAGGACATCGGCATATTTGTCCTTGTCGGTTTTCAACCACAAGGCCTCGCCTCTGTCCTTGGCCTTCTTCGCGGGCCGCGGTACCGCCGGTGTCGGTGCCGGCTTCTTCCTGGTGACCAGCGTCCAGGGGTTTGGGCCCCCCTGCCCCCGTCGCGCTGGTTTGCTGGTACCAACACTCAGCTCAGCGAGGTCACTCTCGCCCTCGCTTACCTCGCCCAAATGGCGTTTGACCTTAACGGTTGCACGCCGTGTGGCGTCGCTTTTTGTACCCTCGCCTGGCGACTTCCTAGGGCGCTTCGCGTTCGACGGCGTCTTGCGATTGCCCTTGCCTTTTCCCTTCGAGGGGAACTCGGCCGCCGCTTCAAGCGACGTGGCTGCTCCATAGAAGGTGAAGGGCACTGTCTGAGTGCCCGTATCGACCTTCTCTTTTCCCTCCTTCTTGGAGGCCACTGTCTGGGTTTCTCTGTCGGACTTCTCCCGACATTCCACCCTCTTGGCATAAGCCTGCTGTTTCTGTCTTGCGACACGAGCAGTTTTTCGGAGTTCCAGGAGACTCTGTTTTTACTCCTTGCTTATGTTTTGCTTTGCGCTAGTGTACTCGATTATTGCATCGAGCTGCTCCATCACTTTGCGCATCGCCGATAATGGCCCGTCCGGTGCGTTGGTAGGGCTATTTCCTACCGCTGCTGGGGGGTCACTGGTGCTTTCAGATGCAGCACTCATCACTCCACTACTCTCCCCACGGGGGGGGGGGAAACCTCGCCAAACCACCTCTAGCGAAGGGGTTTGGCACCTCCGACTGTTTATTTTTATTTTTTGTTGTCTCCATGTAAAATCCCACGAGTAGCGCGAGAATAGATGTCCGCCACGCCAGAGCTCCGCATTAACGTGGTAAGGGACGCTTACTGTGGGGGTTGCCCAGGTACCCCACAGGCTCCGTTAACGATCGAGCATCTTTTTCACCCCCTCGATCACTCATCCCTCGGCACGGGTCGCTTCACGCCTTGGAATTGGGGTTATGACCTACCTTGCTTTACGTGGTGACCTCGGCCCAGATCATCACAACCATCCTCCTTTACCAGGGCTTTGGACCTGTAGCTCTGGTTCTCAATAGTTCCATGTACGTATATTATTACAGAAATGCCACTATTGAGATCCGTCATTCGCTAGCGGAGTTCGAGTTGGAAGTCTTTTTTTTTTTACAATGGAGAAGACCTTTATGTCCTAGTCCAGTACACGTGCTATTGGTAGGGTCCAATCTACCGCACGGGGTGCACTGGGGGCGTGTCGGACTCGAATGGTGACCAGCCATTAATACCGACTAAACTCCATTGGGCTCCGCCATCATTCCTCCCAGGAACTACCTCTCGGTATTACTTCTGGGGGGATGGCTGTACTAAATGTACTCATTCACTCTCACTCACGCATTCATACATCCTGTATGAGGCTTACTTGGGTGCTCTCTCAATCGCACTTTGATTCACTCTCAAACACTCCCACATGAGGCTGACTTTTGTGCTCACCTTTTACATTCCATGCGAGGCTGACTTGTGCGCTCACCTTACTCGTTCCTTGCTAGGCTTACTTTTGTGCTCGCCCCACCCATACCATGTGAGGCTGACTTAGGTGCTCACCCTATCACCTGATTCACTCTCAATCGTGCCACTCTATTGTACCTTTGTCACTCCCCCTGGCATCCCATGTGGGACATTTTTCTTAGGCCCCACTTCTGACATACCATGCGAGGCTGACTTGTGTGCTCACCTTTTTCATTCCTTGCTAGGCTGACTTTTGTGCTAGCCTCTACCAACCTGTGAGGCTGACTTTTATGCTCACCCTTAACATGCAGTGTGAGACTGACTTGGATGCTCACCCTTTCACTCCTCTGCCACGCCATGAGGCATCGATAGCTTAGTTCCAACATACTACGCTACGACCCTCCCGTCTTGGCATGAGGCAGTCCACTTATACGCCTATACACTCACTCTTCTGTCTTGCTTCGGGGTGGCTGGGTTTACCCCTTACGCGGTTGCCATTCGCTGCGCCAACCTGCCTCGGCATGAACAGACCATTCACTCTCTTTTTTGCGCTTGGTCTTTTTCGCTCCAGCTAACCAATCACTAGTTAGCCGTGCCCGTCGTCTGTTGCTCGGTTCGCCAGATTACCTGTAGCCTACTGGCAATCTGGATGGTAGCAGCCGAGACTGCGTTCCACTTCTCCACCGATTGACACATCCGCTGAATAAGGGTATCAGGGGTTGTGTCCCAGCCACAGACGTCAAGCATTGCTCTTCTTTCGACGTCGAACCGATGACATACGAACAGTATGTGTTCGGCAGTTTCATCTACACCTGGACAGTCCGGGCAGACTGGGACCTCCGCGTGCCCGAACTTGTGGAGGTACTGACGGAAACAGCCATGGCCTGACAGGAATTGTGTCAGGTGGAAGTGAACTTCCCCATGGGGTCTTCCCACCCAGCTCGATATGCTAGGTATCAGCCGGTGGGTCCACCTACCTTTCGAGGAGTTGTACCACTCACGCTGCCATCTGGCGACCGGTGCGCTCGCGGGCTCCCCTATTTCCACGTAGCTCAAAGCACTCCTCATCTTCCCGAATGACCAGCCCGACTGGCATCATGCTCGCTATCACGCAGGATGCATCGTGTGATACCGTGCGGTAGGTAGATATCACTCTGAGGCACATCATGCGGTAGGTGCTCTCCAGTTTCTGTAGGTAACTGTTTACCCTCAGTGCTCTTGACCATGACGGGCCGCCGTACCTGAGGATAGATACGGCAACGCCTGCCAGTAACCTACGTCTACTGGCGCACACCTTTGAGCTGTTGGACATCATTCTCGATAGTGCCGCAACAGCAGTCGACGCTCTCTTGCACGTATAGTCGACATGGCTGCCGAAGGTCAGCTTGTCGTCTATAATGACTCCGAGAGACTTCAGACTTCGCTGTGAAGTGATCGCGACTTCTCCCACATGGATAACTGCATGTTGTGCCGACTTGCGGTTGTTGACGATAACTACCTCCGTCTTATGATGAGCGAGCTCCAGGCCTCTCGCGCTCATCCATTCCTCCACCGTGCTAATCGCGTGTTCTGCGGTTAGTTCTACCTCAGGAATTGACTCCCCGTAGACCTCTAAGGTTACGTCGTCGGCAAAGCCGACGATCTTGACCCCAGGAGGGAACTTCAGTCTCAGAACCCCGTAATACATGAGGTTCCATAGCACCGGGCCTAGGATCGAGCCCTGCGGGACTCCGGCGGTAATCGGAACCCTTTTCTGACCGGCATCGGTCTCGTATAGCAGTACGCGGTTTTGGCAGTAACTTTCCAGGATCCGGTACAGACCCACCGGTAGGCTAAGCCGGTGTAACGAGAGCGCGATGGCATCCCAGCTTGCGCTGTTGAATGCGTTCTTCACGTCAAGTGTCACTAACGCACAGTATCGAATACCTCGCCTTTTTCGTTGGATCGCTATCTCGGCAGTATTTATCACTGAGTTGAGAGCGTCCACTGTGGACTTACCCTTCCGAAAGCCAAACTGGTTGCTTGACAGACCGTCCGTACCTTCCGCGTACGGGGTGAGCCTGTTGAGGATGATCCTCTCAAGCAGTTTGCCAGTCGTGTCTATCAGACAGATTGGTCTGTACGCCGATGGGTCGCCTGGCGGCTTCCCGGGCTTCGGCAACAGCACCAGTTTCTGCCTTTTCCATCTATCGGGGAAACGGCACTCGTCAAGGCATCTCTGCATAGCTAGCCTGAACATGTTCGGGTTCGCTATGATCGCTGCCTTGAGAGCGTTGTTTGGAACTCCATCCGGCCCTGGAGCTTTGTTCATTGCTAGGGATTTAGCCACTGCGAGTAGTTCTTCATTCGTCACTGGAGCCACCATTTCGACCGTGCCCGCACTGTCTCGTAGTGCAGGTGGCCAGGGGCGTGTGGCTCGAGACGGGAAGAGTACTTCGATAATCGTTGCCAACCGGTCCGGAGACCGTTCTGGGGGTGAGGAGCCCGCTTTGGTCTTGGCCATCACAATCCGGTAGGCGTCACCCCACGGATTCGCGTTGGCACTCTCACACAGGTTGTCGAAACACGCTCTCTTGCTGCTCTTAATAGCCTTGTTAAGGGCCAATTTCGCAGCTCGAAACACTTCACGGCGGTTCTCTCTTGCATCCTCGGTGCGAGCTCTTTGCATCCTACGTCTAGCTCTGAGACAGGCTGACCGTAGAGCTGCAATCTCGGCACTCCACCAGTATACCGGGCATCTACCGTTTCTTGGCAGTGTTTTTCTCGGCATAGTGGCGTCGCACGCGCGTGATAGAACAGCTACCAGCGCATCCCCGCTTAGACTGTCGGTGTTGGCCTCCAGTCCCAGGGCCGCGGTGAAAGCTTCGCTGTCGAAGTGATTGGACTTCCACCCGCGTACCTGACAGGGATCTCCCGCCCTCGGATGCTGCACACCATAGTTGACCTTAAAGCGGATTGCTAAATGATCGCTATGGGTGTAGCCTTCGTCTACCCTCCATTCCATGCCTGGAGCCAGACTCGGGCTGGCAAAGGTCACATCAATCCACGCCTCCACTCCGTTTCTACGGAATGTACTAGCGGAGCCATCATTAGCTAGCACAGTATCGAGTTTCGCAAACGCTTCCATTAGCGCTTGACCCCTGCTATTTGTACAGCGGCTGCCCCACTCCACTGCCCAAGCGTTGAAGTCTCCCGCTATTACTACCGGTTTCCGGCCCACGAGGTCCGACGAGAGCCTGTCGATCATCTGGTAGAACTGTTCTATTGGCCACCTTGGTGGGGCGTAGCAGCTGCAATAGAACACACCATTGATCTTGGCAATCGCCACACCCTCGGCGGAGGGGTGTATTACCTCTTGAACCGGGAACCTTCCCGTTGTACAGATTGCCACCATTCCAGACCCGTCCGACACCCAATTGCCGTTGCCGGCAGGGATGCTGTACGGGTCTGATAAGAGGGCGACATCTGTCCTCGACTCCGAGACCGACTGCCACAGCAGCTGTTGGGCTGCTGCACAATGGTTAAGATTTAGCTGTGTGACGTTCACGGCTTCTTCTTATTTAACTCACCGAAGGGACACGAAGGTCCGCCCATAGCATGTTTATGGGCTTGCTTCTTAGCGGTGCAGATAAGGCATTTGTATGCCTTAGTGCACCCCCGCTCTTTATGTCCCTCCTCGCCGCAGCGACGACATAGTTTGCTCCTATCTATGCCTTTGCACTCATATGCTTTGTGGCCGGACTCAAGGCACCGATAGCACCTATCCACTGAAGGCGGCTGGGGTATACTAATAGGGCATACCGACCAGCCGATCTTCAGCTTCTCGGTTACCTTTTTGGCATCCGCTTTCAGTAGCCTGAGGTAGGCTACTTGGGTGCCAGAGGGTCCATCTCTCAATCGCACAGAGGCCCGCTCGATTGTGACGTCGCAATGCTCCTTAACGGCTGCGACGACGTCTTCTGCGGTCGTGAACTCGTCCAGATGCTTGCACTGGAGAGTCATTTCCGCACCTAGCGACCTGATTTGGGCGCCTTCACCAAGGACCTCTTGGGCCAACGCCTTGTATACTGCACTTGATTGTGCGCCTCGCTTCAGCACCAGAAGCATCTCTCCCGTGTTGGTGCGTCTTACGCTACGCACATCCAGGCTTTCGGCCGCCTTCATCGATTTTAGGACATCGGCGTATTTGTCCTTGTCGGTTTTTAACCACAAGGCTTTGCCTCTGTCCTTGGCCTTCTTCGCAGGCCGCGGTACCTCCGGTTTCGGAGCCGGCTTTTTCTTGGTGACCAGCGTCCAGGGGTTTGGGCCCCCCTGCCCCGGTCGTGCCGGGTTGCTGGTACCATCGCTTTCCACAGCGAGGTCACTCTCGCCCTCGCTTACCTCGCCCAAACGGCGTTTGACCTTAACTGTTGCACGCCGAGTGGTGTCGGTTTTGGCACCCTCGCCTGGCGACTTCCTAGGGCGCTTCGCGTTCGATGCCGTCTTGCGATTGCCCTTGCCTTTTCCCTTCGAGGGGAACTCGGTCGCCGCTCTGATCGACGTGGCTGCTCCATAGAAGGTGAAGGACACTGTCTGTGAACCTCTATCGACCTTCTCTCTTTCCTCCCTATTGGAGGCCACCGTCTGGGTTTCTCTGTCGGGCCTCTCCCGACATTCCACCCTCTTAGCATAGGCCTGCTGTTCCTGTCTTGCGACACGAACAGCTTTCCGGAGCTCCAGGAGGCTCAACTTCAACTCCTTGGCTATATTCTGCTTTGCGCTAGTGAACTCGATTATTGAATCGAGTTGCTTCGCATCGCAGATAGTGGCCCCTCCGGCGCATTGGTAGGACTATTGCCTACCGCTGCTGGGGGGTCACTGGTGCTTTCAGATGCAGCACTCATCGCTCCACTACTCTCCCCACGGGGGGGAGACCTCGCCAAACCACCTCTAGCGAAGGGGTTTGGCACCTCCGTTTGCTTGTTTTTATTTTTTGATAACTCCATGTAAAATCCCACGAGTCGCGCGAGAAATAAATGTCCGCCACGCCAGAGCTCCGCATTAGCGTAGTAAGGGACGCTTACTGTGGGGGTTGCCCAGGTACCCCACAGGCTCCGTTAACGATCGAGCATCTTTTTCACCCCCCGATCACTCATCCCTCGGCACGGGTCGCTTCACGCCTTGGAATTGGGGTTATGACCGACCTTGCTTTACGTGGTGACCTCGGCCCAGATCATCACAACCATCCTCCTTTACCAGGGCTTTGGACCTGTAGCTCTGGTTCTCAATAGTTCCATGTACGTATATTATTACAGACATGCCACTATTGAGATCCGTCATTCGCTAGCGGAGTTCGAGTTGGAAGTCTACAAAGTGCGAAACGTTCAAGTTTACGCAGAATAGCTTCAATGCGTTGAATATCATTTTGGTTATAAGGCGTTCAGACTACACTACTCAATGTGGTGCTTCAATTGTTCGTCAACTAAGTAGATTCCCAAATCTTTACTGGACGATTCGCGTTTAAGAACGATTTGTGAAATATTGTAGTCGAAATTAACTTTAGAGTGTTTGCGAGTTAAAGATATAACCGAACACTTGGAAGTAGTTAATAACATCCTATTAGCATATCACTTATTGGTAAATACATCCAACTGGGACTGCAGGATGGTATTCCGGTATTTCCGTATTTCGTGGGACCCCTTTGGTATTTCCGATAAGGTGAAATAATTTCATGCGTTTCAGCAAATGGTTTAAGTCGTTTATATAAAGTTGAGTACAGTCTATCTTCTGACATCGCACAAAGCAGAAGCAAAAAAAAATCGCTACGCTATAGCAGGCTATAGGCACCAGTGAATCAAGATAGCTATTGTTCTATATCAGTGCACATACAAATTGTATCGTTGCCCTCGGCGGCGGAGTGAAATGAGTTTGCCAAATGAAACAAAAGTGCCCGTGCTACGGGATAACACGATTTCAATCAACTTTAATAAAACTCGTGTTAGACCCACAGTTCAGGAAGTGGAACAATTAGTTAAAGTGAAAATGGAGCTTAATCTCGCTGAAGTTACGTACATTCAGCTACATCACGTAAAAACTGTTTTGATCACGTTTAGAAGCTTAGCACAGGCCAAAAACTTCATTGCAAAGAACAACATGAAACACGAGGTCGAACTTAATAACATCAGAATCAAGATCCCTGTGTATATGGAACACGACATGGTGGACGTGCGTATCCATGATTTGGCCCCGCGCACTAAGGAAGATTACATTAAACGAATCATGTTGCAATATGAGGCAGTAGAATCTATTACGAATGACACCTGGAGAAATTTTTTCACCGGCATTCCCAACGGCGTTCGTATTGTGAGAATGCGAGTGACTAAACCAATACCTTCTTACATGATTATCGAATGCAAATCACCGAAGGATGGCGTGACCTATAAGCAAACAACGCTAATCACATATCCCTGGCAGACCCCAACATGCCAATTCTGTAACCATACAGCCCACTATGGAAAAACATGCGCCGAAGCAACTAGTCAAAACTAATCTACTACAGCCAACTCTAACAAGCAGCCACCTGCAGATAAACCAAAAGCAACGATCCAATTAACCAATAATGTAGGTACAACGACCACGACAACCGCCCCAAACCAACAACTAGCATCGCCAATAAAGAAGAAAATACCGATGAAGACGGATTTACAACAATAACGTAATAACAAGAAACAAATGAGAATCTCTGATCGAGAATAGCAAGAAAGCAGTACCGATGATGACATGGACGAGAACGATAACGCGAGAGAAGGCAGACTGAATGACCCCCAAGCGGCTTCACCGCCAAAAAAAAAAGGATCTCAACACGCAGCAGCAAACTGCGTCAACAAGATCTGGCAGACCGATATTGTTAGCATTTTCTTATTTTTACTTATTGTAAAAAAATTAAAAGATCAACGGCTCAGTTGTGCTAACGCATTGAGCCGTTTCAAATAAATCTTTGGATTAAAAAAAGTTGTTGAGTATTCCGAGATTATAACCCTGAGAACTAGAACCCTGTGCTGGAAGCTAATAGCTATTCCAAATTTGATAGTTCAAATTAGAGTAATTTGAAAATAAGAGTAATTTGAAAATAAAACACCATTCCAACAAAACACGAAAATTTAAAAATACTAAAATGTAGCTTAGACGATACTCGAGTTTGTATTGTTTCACCTACGATTTTTGAAAAATCGGCAAAGCCTCCGTGTAATTCTATTAGGTTTCTCCTTAATTCACAATATTCAACATTACTTGAGCAAATCTTAATAATATATAAATATATTTTCAAAATTACATCGAAACTATCCGAGTATGTAGTATACCTTAGCAAGCGATGGGAATTCTTCTAGGAATTCCTAGATGAATTCAGATTCTGGGTCACACACATACATAATTTCACTTTATTTCATGGACTTGTTGACTTTTCTCGGTGAAAATGAAAATTCAAAATTTTCCCATTACCACACGTAACGTTTCGGCTTACTGCTCTTCAGCCATCGTCAGACGCCTACAAACATTTATTTAGCATTAACGTTAACATCAATTTGTTCACAAAAAATTACAAAGCTAGCATTCACAAATTAAACACAATTTACAATAAACTCACATAAACTTATATCACGCATCTCCATTCACTCTCGTTCACTCTCCACCGCTAGGCGGGTGATCACTCTTCGACTGGCTGCGTTCATCGCTATTCCAACACTGTCGAAGCTTGGTGACCAGACCGTCGTATGTTGTGCAGAACGTTCCACATTCTCTTTGCAGGTTCACCGTATTTTTCCTCGCCAAGAATTTTGATGTGAAACATCTCTGCAGTTAGTCTGTTCTCCTGGTTTTCGATTCTTTCCAGTATCCGGGTATTGCCGAAATCGAAGATATGTCCTTCTTGCAATGTGTGTTGGGCTAAACCAGTTCTCGCATCTTTTTTCTTCGCGTCGTTCTTGTGCTCCGCTATTCTCGTTTCCAGCCTTCTCCCCGTTTGTCCTACATACGTTTTGCCATCGCTTGTTCCACACGGAATCGAATACACCACGTTCATCTGTTTCCCTGATGGGATCGGGTCTTTCAGTTTGGAGAAAATTCTGTTTTTTATTTTATCTTTTGGCTTGAAAGCAAGTTTTGTGTCGTGTTTTCTCAGAATTTTCTCTAGTTTTTCACTGAGTCCCGGGACGTATGGCACAGCTACATATGCCATTTCAGCAGTCGCATCTTTATTCTGCTGTAGGCCATTATAGTGTCTATGGACCCGATCTTTCAGAATTTTGTGAACAAACCAGTAGGGGTAATGGGTTATTCGCAATATCTTTTTGGCTGTTTCGATTGCCGCTGGTCGGTTTTTACAGTCGGAGAGCTTAACTGCTCGATCTACGAGTGCAATTGCCGTATTGCATTTATGCGAATAGGGACTCTCTGAATTGAAATCCAAATATCTACCATCTGCTTGTTTGGGTAGCCAAACTCTTTCGATGCGATCATGGTTTCTGGTTAGCATCATGTCAAGAAATCTCAATTTCCCGTTGTCCTCCTCTTCAATGGTGAACTGGAGTTTACTGTGGAAATTATTGAACGAGTCTAAGATTTCTTGAATGTGCTCCCTTTTGCCCACACAGAAGCAATCGTCTACGTACCGACGGTATATCAACCACATCCCCTACGTTGAAATGATTTCGGAATTGGAAAAAACGGTGAAACGTAAAGAAAACGCAGATGAAATCAGAACAGAGGGTTCCACTGCAATGATAAATTACATGAATTTTAAAAAACAAGCTAGGCACTGCGAAAATGAATGGATAAGCAAGGACATATGCAAAAGTAAGAAATTCTTGACAGAAAACCCCAATCTGGTTATCACCAAAGCGGACAAGGGAAACAAAACCGTCATCATTGCATCTGAAGAGTACGAACAGAAAATGGAGGACCTTCTGATTGATGAAAGCACGTACAAACAACTGAAATCGGACCCCACATCGATAGTCCTGAAGAAAATCGGTGTATTGGTGGATGGGTGGCGCGATACTTGCATCGACGCGCGCACACACCGGAAGATAAAAATATCCAGTTGTAATCCACCAAGAGTCTATGGTTTGCCAAAAATACACAAACAGGACAGACCTCTCCGCCCGGTGGTTTCGATTGGATCAGCAACGTACAATGTGGCCCAATTCCTATCTGGAGTAATTGGAAACATAGTAGGAAAAACTGAGTACCACATTAAAAATAGTTTTGAGTTCGCTGATCAAATAACAGGAACACAGATCACCGAAGATGTAGTTCTTTTCTCTCTGGATGTGACGTCGTTGTACACGAACGTGCCTATTGATTTTGCCCTGGACTGCTTGAACGAGAGATGGGAAGAGGTGGAGAAACACACAAGCATCGATCAACACAGTTTCATGGAGGCGGTTAAGCTTGTGTTGGAATCGACGTTTTTCATACATCGGGGTGTAATATATACACAAACTTTCGGCGTCCCTATGGGCTCTCCACTCTCACCAGTCATTGCGAATGTGGTGATGGAGCGATTGGAACAGAAGTGCATAGCATCATTAGAGAGAAAACAAATACCTTTAATGATGTACCGTCGGAACGTAGACGATTGCTTCTGTGTGGGCAAAAGGGAGCACATTCAAGAAATCTTAGACTCGTTCAATAATTTCCACAGTAAACTCCAGTTCACCATTGAAGAGGAGGATAACGGGAAATTGAGATCTCTTGACATGATGCTAACCAGAAACCATGATCGCAACGAAAGAGTTTGGCTACCAAAACAAGCGGATGGTAGATATCTGGATTTCAATTCAGAGAGTCCCTATTCGCATAAATGCAACACGGCAATTGCACTCGTAGATCGAGCAGTTCAGCTCTCCGACTGTAAAAACCGACCAGCGGCAATCGAAACAGCCAAAAAGATATTGCGAATAAACCATTACCCCTACTGGTTTGTTCGCAAAATTCTGAAAGATCGGGTCCATAGACACTATAATGGCCTACAGCAGAATAAAGATGCGACTGCTGAAATGGCATATGTAGCTGTGCCATACGTCCCGGGACTCAGTGAAAAACTAAAGAAAATTCTGAGAAAACACGACACAAAACTTGCTTTCAAGCCAAAAGATAAAATAAAAAACAGAATTTTCTCGAAACTGAAAGACCCGATCCCACCAGGGAAACAGAAGAACGTGATGTATTCGATTCCGTGTGGAACAGGCGATGACAAAACGTATGTAGGACAAACGGGGAGAAGGCTGGAAACGAGAGTAGCGGAGCACAAGAACGACGCGAAGAAAAAAGATGCGAGAACTGGTTTAGCCCAACACCCATTGCAAGAAGGACACATCTTCGATTTCGGCAATACCCGGATACTGGAAAGAATCGAAAACCAGGAGAGCAGACTAACTGCAGAGATGTTTCACATCAAAATTCTCGGCGAGGAAAAATACGGTGAACCTGCAAAGAGAATGTGGAACGTTCTGCACAATATACGACGGTCTGCTCACCAAGCTTCGACAGTGTTGGAATAGCGATGAACGCAGACAGTCGAAGAGTGATCGCCCGCCTAGCGGTGGAGAGTGAACGAGAGTGAATGGAGATGCGTAATATAAGTTTATGTGAGTTAATTGTAAATTGTGTTTAATTTGTGAATGCTAGCTTTGTAATTTTTTGTGAACAAATTGATGTTAACGTTAATGCTAAATAAATGTTTGTAGGCGTCTGACGATGGCTGAAGAGCAGTAAGCCGAAACGTTACGTGTGGTAATGGGAAATTTTGGAGTTTTCATTTTCACCGAGAAAAGTCAACAAGTCCATGAAATAAATATGTTGCGGTGACCATAAAATCTTATATAATTTCACTTTGTTTATGAATTTTACAAATACACAATGACATTTTTTTAGGTAACTCTTCTTCTCATCTCAAACTGATGTGCGAAGCTCTTGGTGCCGTGTGTTCTAGTATATCAACTAATTATCAGTTTCATCTGGCTCCTGCAAATTCTGAATCCAAACATCCCTTCAACGCTATATTGCTTCCAATAATACACAAACTTGAATCGTATACAGTATTGCCTAAACTGGATCGTAACAGTACTGATGTAATAGAGCTACTTGCTTCGATTTGTTTGCAGCTATTACTCGGATCGTTGATCCCCGAGAGGATAAGCAATGTTTTCTTTGAGCTTTCGAAGATCTCCAATTTCTGGACGCAATATCGAATCGCTAGATCTGCTTCAAGGTATGTATACTCATTGATTGATAATGATACATGCTCGAATAAATCTGTATCATATGCCAACCATTTTTTCAGACGTTTAAAAGTCATTTTCAGTACGGTTCGTTCAACGATGGAATTATTGCCTGGTAAACTATCGAACATAAGCATTATCATTCTACCATGCTCTATTATACAAATAACGGGTTTTTGAGAACGGTCACCATTCCAAAATATATTTTTTCATATACATTTTGACAGCATACCATTCAAGAACAATACAGTTTATGGTGACACGCATTTTTTAGATCTCGCAATGTTCAAAATATATTATGGTGGAGAAAAAATCTCATAAGGATAAAAATCTTCCCTTTCACATCTTCAATTCTATCGATTAATTAAGATTTATTTTGTTACACATCACACTAGCTTTCGCCATTACATTTTATCACGGTAATCTGCAGGCTTTTAGAACAGTGTGAACAGGTATACGAATAACAAAGACCACCAAAGCAGTATAAACCTCTGGCACAAAAGTACAATGTAGTATGCAATTCCTCAATCCTATGCACATAAAAAGTGTTAGAAACAGTTACTAAAATGAGTATGATAGTTTAATAGTGGAATTATAATGATGGAATTCATCCGTCGTATTCCAAATACGGTGAGTATTATGTAAATAGTTTAGAAATAGTTTAAAACATTTCTGGAATGGTGTTTATTTATACGGGTGTTGATAGCGGTTTGAATCCGAGAAGACGAAAAGAGTTTCTGAAATCATTAAGAATTTTGTTTAGGGGCCGTTCATATACCACGTGGACAAAAAACTCCCTTTTTGACCCCTTTGTGGACCAAACCTTTGTGGACAAGCATCACAATTCCTGTACCCCTACCTCCCTCCCTAGAATGTCCACGTGGACCTTCAAAAAATTTTAAGGGTAGTTCCACAAAAATGGGTTATTAACAAATGTTCCAATGTGTTATGTTGATATACTACTATGATGCTGAAGAATTTAATGAAAATAGTTCAAACTTCAACCACAACCACACTTCTTTACTCATTTGTAAAATTTTCATGGAAATATCTCATTTCTGAACGACATTATGATCTTTTATATTTACGTTTTAAAGATTCATCATAATAAAATCCATAATTAGTGGGATTTGACCAAGTTACAGATGATCGAATCAAGTGTTCCAGACAGAAATTTGTCTCCTACGATTTCCCTTGATTTTTTATGATAGTTGCCATCGATGTTTTCAATTTTCACAGATGCATGCATACTCACACACTATTCTGTTATAAGCCCTTTACTATTTCAAAATCGTGAAAAAATTGTAGGTTCACACCAATGACGATACAAATTATTCTTTCTTATAAAAGACAACAATATTAAATATTAAAAAGTTTATGTGGACATTTGCCATCCATTCACCCACTTTCCATGGACAAGCATGGACTTTCTCGTGGCCGCTACCCTCCCCTAAAATGTAGTATACTGCCATTCTACGCATAATTGTCCCATGTTACTTTTTGATCATTTTAATTTTTTTTTCATCAAACAGTTTTTTTTGAAGTATATTTTCAGAAAACACATCCAAATCATACAGTTTGTTCGAAGACTTTGTGAAAAAATACCAAGTCTATTTGTCCCACTGTTGAAATTCTAGGCATAATTGTCCCACTAACAAAAAACCCAAAAAAGAGTGCAATAAAAAAATAATTACGTAGCGTTTAGTTAAGAAGTACATTTCACCAGATGTCGGGACTCAAAAATGATGAAAAAATACAGGTTCATTAAAAAAGAGATGGCCTTTATAATATTGATTACAGCAGTGAGAACCAGCGTTGCCAGCATTTTTTTCAAAAAAACTGGAACCTTCCTTGAAAAAAAATTGGATGCTCGATATAAAACCTAATTCATTCTTGTTATGTTTAAGTCAACGTTTCAATGAACGTAATTTGAAGGAAACACGTATGTTCCACCCCTTTGGTGAAACTTTGAGTTGGCCGTTTGATATTGTTGTCCAAATAAAAAAAATAAAAATTCGAATTCAATTGTAATTGTATTAGTTACATTCGAATTTCACTGTTTTGAATTTTTCGATCTTCACATGCACAAAATACTAAATTTGAAGAATATTTTCAGTAAAGCTGAAATTATAATAATATGATTATACCACTACAAATATTGTTTCCACTACGTTACAATATGAAACTAAACTGGTCAAAATAGTCAACGCTTTCCCCCATGTACTATGTTCTAACATCAAGCAATATCTACACATTTGCAGAATTTGGTTCCGTTCCTCGTTCAAGATTGTAGAACATGTTGTAGGGCAGCAAGTTAGTGTTATAATTACATTCAATGCCATGTTGGGGTAGCTACACTGCATAGTTAACTTCAATAATTTGTTAATAGCAATTTTTGGCCACAGATATGCACCCTTATCAACCAGTTTATTAAGTGAGAGAAGCACAGCATGCTGGACTTTCTTTCTGGGATCACTAAGATACGTAATCAGTAGATCGACTTGGTCTGGTATATCCACGAATGTAACGTAAGACAGATGCGATAATGGTTGCAGGATGGCAATTACAAACTGTTCTGAAGGATATTTTGGTAATAGGTTGCGACATAGTGTCCTTACCAATGCAGCTGTATTAGCGTCGTGATACATGTGCCGTAGCACTGGTATCAAAAGTATTTTCATACAAACTGGTGTTTGTAAAGATTCAATCAGAGGTGCAACTTTGGTACACATTCCTACAGCGAATGATCTGAAAATAAATAACACAGTATAACGTTTTCAGTTAAGTATATCAGAAATCTGTAATATTTGGCAGAGTCGTTCCTTACCGGAAAAGGGTTAGATACGCATTTTTATTATTTCGTCATTAGGGTATTTCTTTTCACGTTTGAATGGTGAAAAAATCGTGATTTTTTAAAAGTTGATTTTTTTAAATTCATAACTTTTGAACCGCTGAACCGATTTTTATCCGTTATAGTGAAAAGTGTTTGAGTGTAAACTTTGAAAAATATTGAGTTTTTTATGAACAAAATAGGTTTTTCTTGATTTTCACTGCAAAGGGCTTAACTTGTTCATACTTTTATATTTTTGTTTTTTTTTATTTATTTTTCTTTTCATTCAATTCTACATAACAATTTGCTGCTAGAAATAGAGGTTTCGGAGATGCAATTTTTCGAAAATAAAAAATCTATGTGTACCAGTGGCGGCGCTAAGGGGGGGGGGGCGATGGGGGCAACCGCCCTGAGCGGCAAAATCAGGGGGCGGCATTTTCTACTCAATAAATTTCTATAGTATTTTTGTAGTAATTATTCAAGTTTAAGGAATCACGATAAAAATCAAGAGCAGGTGAATCGATTGAATTTATATCATTTTGGCGACTATTGACGATTAAAAAGGTTGAGGATCGGAATGATGGATGCGATAGAACAAAACTATATACATATTGCAAGATAGTAGTGGCAGTATGCAGACTGTTTGTTGTTGTTTTTGTTTTTGTTTGTTGGGATTAAACCAGGGAACTTCATTATATACAGGTTGCTTTGTCCGTGGTTAACAATCTCTCTAGGGGTGATAGAGGATCATATTTAGAGAAAAAATCATTCTAGCTTGAGCTTGAGCTTGTGCGACCACCCCTGGCTGCTACTCCGTTATCGATCTGGACTAGCTGAAGTTACACAGAGAATAAGTAGATAATTATGCTTGGGAGTAGCGAAACATCTTTCAATGTGCAACTCTTGGTAATCCTAAAGTGTTTATTGATCAATACCGGCGCCGACCAAGCCCGAACGTAGATCGCGGAAGGAAAGGTAAGGAATGGTTAGTCCGATACTTGCTTTGGCTAGAGGCCGTATATACTACTGCGCACTCCACAAGTATGAAGGGAGGAGGATATTTTTGTCAGTAAGAGTATAGAAGTTGGATCTACTTCTTCTTTACCGGCGCATACGATACAGTAAAACAAAACTAACTGTGGCAGATAATGCTTCAGCGTGGTTTCCCAACAAAACTGATTAAGCTGATTCGTATGATGCTGGATAGGATAAAATCCAGCGTTACGAAGATCTGATGTGCAAAGGAACGGAACCGTCATCACGAGATCTCACATGCTTCTTAATTTCGCGAACGATTTCGACATCATTGGTATTGATCGCAGAGCAGTGGAAGAAACATTGTAGCCTTTTAAAAGGGAAGCTGCAAGAATCAGACTGACTATAAACTCTGACAAGACAAAGTACATGGTAGCTGGTAGAGAACGTAGCAGTTGTGTTGGTTTCGTGGTGGAAATCGGTGGGGTACGGTACAACGAATTCATATACATATTCTCAAATACTAGTTACATATGATAACGATGTTAGCCATAAAGGAAAAAGCCATGTTGCTGCTGCGAGTATAGTTTGCGTAGTCA
The DNA here is from genome assembly GCF_030247195.1 of Topomyia yanbarensis. Taxonomy (NCBI): domain Eukaryota; kingdom Metazoa; phylum Arthropoda; class Insecta; order Diptera; family Culicidae; genus Topomyia; species Topomyia yanbarensis. The sequence goes on from NC_080670.1 coordinate 119,741,699, forward strand.
GCTAATGAGCAATAGCCTAAGAATGCGCGCAAAACATGATTTATTCAAATCACTGATACTCCCTGTTGCTCTATACGGCCATGAAGCATGGATGTTGAAGGAAGTAGGCCATCGAGTGCTTGATTTGTTTGAGAGAAGAATTCTGCGTTCAATACGTTGCAGCACAGTAGAAAATGGAGAATGGTGCCAGTTGAAGTTATGATCTGAGTATTTTAAACAAAAGAACATAACATATACCGTTGGGAAGGTCATTTCTCTTGTTGGCAGAACACAGAAATTGAAAATCGGTTAAAAATGACCGGACAGAAAAGTTTCTAGCGCTGAAGTTCCCGAAAAACACGTTTTACATTTCTTATAAAAGAAATGTATAGAATTCGCTCAAACTTTCAAGATTTTTTCCGAGGCCCGGAGGGCCGAGTCTTATATACCAATCGACTCAGCTCGACGATTTGGGACAATGTCTGTGTGTGCGTGTGTGTGTGTATGTAACGGACAAATTCTCATTCGTGTTTCTCAGCAATGGCTGAACCGATATTATCCAAACCAATTTTAAATGAAAGAACTAAAAAACAGTATGAACGCTATTAATTTGTTTTTTGATTCTGATGTTTAGTTTCCAAGATATGAATGTTTGAATGCGTAAAAATGGCGTTTTTTGCAGTTTTTTTTATATTATCTGCCGAAATTGACAATATAGATTAACAATTTATATGTTTTAGGAAGCTTTAACGAATACCTTTCGAACAAGCTATAGATTGTTGAAATCGGACTATTATCAAAAGAGATATTTATAATTAAATGCGGACGAAAGATTTTTATCATTTCCCATTGCCAGAAATATGACCAAAAACATGTAATCTGTTATTAACGCCAAAACGGCTTATTTTAGGTCAATAATATCTTCGGAGAATTTAATGGAGGTAATATGCCCTTTCTTTTGGTATTGTGCTTTTGCTGAGATATTTTCACAAATTTTCTCGGAAGTGATTATATCGAAATGATGTCTTCAGCAAATTTGTAGCTCTTACTTTTGCGAATAACTTTACCAAAGACTTTAAATATCTATTTTGAATACTTTAAAAGTTATGGCTTGTTGTTTGTTGATTACTGTTTGTCGCCTATTTATTGTTCAATATAGTAATAATCCATTGAAATAAGCTAAACATTATTTCGATAAAATGAATTTTGTATTTCATTTTACTATCTACAACCGCTAGAAATAATCACCGAACACTTCCAAGTTGTCTGGAAGGAATTTGATAACTTATCAATACAAAAATGTTCATTTGTGCGAACCTTCTGACTGACTTATAACCATCGGATCGATCTGAAACATATCGGAAAATGAAAAGCGAAATAAATAACTCCAAGCAATGGCGTAGCCAAGAGAAGGTTTTGGGGTTTAACACCATACAACCCCCCCCCCCCCACCACCACACCCAAAAAAAAATGGATTGAAGTTGAAAATTTATTGATGCAGACTGATTTAATTCAATGTTACAATAACAATTATCTGATCCGTAGATTGATAACCTGTTGTTGTAAACGTCATGAGGACTTTTGATAAATTGTCGGAATGGGGTCCTGATATGTAACTGATCTACTGGTCTTGATTTCACAGTTGTCTAATAGCATCAATATCAAATTCCTGCCTGAAAACATTCCAATAGAAAATTCCAGAGTTCTGTAATCAATCATAATCCTCAGATTTATTTTCAAATTGAGCTCGTTTTTGTAGAAATGTACTGTAATAAGGGTCTTTATTTAATAGGAAGCGAAGTTAAAATTGATTTAATGTCTATGAAACATAGTACTGCTCACCAAAAAATGCATAACTTTCAACATTTGCTAAAAATGTTTTTGCCTTTCTCATTCACTCTAAAATTCGTCAATCTAATCCCGACCCGAAGAGCCGAGTGTCATATGCCAATCGACTGAGATCGTCGAGATCGGAGAATGTCTGTGTGTGTATGTGTGTGTATGTGTGTACATGGAAAAAAAATTATTTTGGGAATGCGTCGAGTTGAGACGAAAACGTAATATGATTAATAACGAGGATAACACTTTCCGAATGTAGAGAGAAATTTATGAAAAATGACGATTTCTATTCGATTCTAGCAGGTTCTGATCGATTTTGATGAGCATTTGATTTTTGTTGTATGACCAATTATATGTATAGGTCAAATGTTTAAAAACAGTAATTTAAGGTCGAGATAGCATCATTTTGAAACCGCCAATTTCGGAGGTTTAGTATCTTCTATGAGTTTTACAAACGTTAAACAGCGCATCATTTGATAAAATAATTTTGACGGTATATCGTCCAAGAAGTATTTATGGTGAATTTTCTCAGGTTAATATTCATGACTACAATAAAGTCTCAACAAATTCGCTGAACTGTGTTACTATTTTCTGAAAAATTAATTCTGCATAATTTTAAAACTTCAAAAATTACGGTTTCGGAATTATGCCGTTTGGACAGTAAGATCGTTTTTCACCAAACCGAATTTCTGGCTACGCCGCTGATTTCAAATAAGTAGAAACAGTCGTTCTACACTCGTTCAAAAGAAACTCCTTCGAATGCTGAATATCTATTATAACACATTGATACCCCGATTTTATCAGCCAAATATGAACATATGTTTGATGGGCTCTAGCAGACGAACAAGACTGAATTTGAGTAAATCCTTTCTTGAGCATGTTTTCCTTATCATGAAGATATGCGAAAATAAAAAGTTCATCATAATCAGAGATAGTTATCAGACTACATCAAGGGACGAGAAGAATATTGTTACAGCTTCAGTTTATTATAAAGAAAAAAATTACCCGATTCAGTCAATGTCCTCATTTTTTCAGCCTAAAATACACCATGAGACTGATAAAAATGGGTCTTTATTGTATGTATTATTCACTGTGTTTCACATGAATAGGTACATTTCATTTTTGGGGATTTTTTCATTGCATCGAAGTACAACAATTTTTAGGTAGTTTTCAAGGGGTTATTTTATAGACTTCTTCCAAAATTTGGCGAACCTATTCCAATTCGTATACCAATTAATTGGTATACTTAAGGGTTTATATCTTGCAGATAGAGAAAATACTGAAATTTTCAGCTTTTTCCTACACAATATTACGAAAGCTTATTAAACAATTTTTCCTAATAAGTTTGTGAAAATTATAAACTATTTGAAATTTTTTAATAGTTTCATTTTTTATTTAACCGTGATTTTTAAATAAATAGTGACCATCGCTTCACAACGTAGTCTATTTTTCATGGCTTGCGGTGAGCACGATCTCTCGAATTGCTGGACTGAAAATTGTGGAATAGAAATTAATTTTTAGTATTCTTTACAGAGCCGCTGGTGCCCTAAGACGATTTCGCTAGATTTTCAGAGCACTGTGCACCCAGTGCATTAATGCAGGTGACGGAAGGTTATCGAAAAATTTCGTGAAAATGAAAATTCCAGTAATGATGATGATTTTCCCAAACGGTTCGTTTTCGTTAGGTTTTTATTTGTTCTGTGACATTAGGATTAGCGATAATAATTCAAATCAAGGATACTACTGGGAAGTCACCTTTAGAAAATGTGGATGTCGAAGTAAAATTTGGAACTATGCACGCATGCATTTCAGAGATAGCGTGATATCAGGAGCTGCGATTTCATTTCAACGCTTTTTTGTGAAAAGGGCGACACTTACAAATGTAAACATAGGGCTTTTTTCATACATGCGAATGAGGGCTTTGAAACGCAACAAATTAACCTAAAAATTTGGATTCTACGATATTGTTTTCTTAAACTACAGCAAAAAATACAACGGGCGAAACTGTATTTTTTGTTTGTTTATTTAAAGTTTCGCCCTCCACGCTCTATGCAAACAAACAGGGCAATACTTTTTTTGCTAGCAGTTTAGAGGCGAAACTGTTTTTTTTTCGTATTTTTTTAGGATTATCAAGCTGATACCAGCTGTAAATAGTAGCAATGATCTCTATTGAGAAAACCCGAACGAAATCGGTGGTGTAGAACGGTAGTTATTGTAAAAAAACGTAAAGGCGATACTTCAATGCTGATAGGTGGGACCGAAAAAGTAAACAATCGCCAAAGGGGCGATACTATCATTTTGTCAATTTCAATAGCAAAAACAAATTTTAATTTAATAATTTCAAATACTTTATGAAGTTTTGGGTTTCGATCACTGAATCATGCAATCTAGGATGTAAAAAAACACAATAGTTCTTAAATAGGAAATGAAACTAAGTCTGGAAATATTCACTGTTGATTTTCTTTGAATGGTATCACTGCTAGTATCGCCCTTTTCAAGAAAAAGCGTTGATTTCTTAGTTCTCAGTCGCGTTGGAAATTTGAGTAAAGTATAAACTTCAAATCGATTCAAAAAAAAAATTTCGATTTTTTGGCTCAGTACAATATATAACCTCTTTAGGAAAATTCAGTTTTCCCACCACAATATAGATATTTTATTAGCAGAGCATTAACAATAATTCGTTGGTATGTCTATTTTATGGGCCATTTTTTCGCTTTCCCATTGATTTGGTTTGAGATTTCTAGCACTGATGTTGTCCTATGCTGATTTGAGCGATTCTCTGAGTCCTTCCACTATCCCATGTAGTATGTGTTATCAAAAACATCGCGAAGCATCAAGTTCTAAATGTTCTCAAACGATATAATATCCGAAGATTGGTAAGAGTTATAAGAAATGTCTCATCACACTGTTAGGTGGATTAAAAACGTTTTTTTGCTATAAATCAAAAATGGAAAAGGTAGTCGAAGACAGTCTAAATCGGTGGTTTTCAACCGGGGGTGAATTCACCCACAGGGGTAAATTAGACAATTGTAGGGGGTGAATCATGCGGGACAAATTTTAACTTGTTATCCTTACGTTCCCGTCGGATGTTTGTCTTTATATAATTCATAAATTGAAATACTAATATATAATTCATAAATTGAAATACTCCTGGAACAAGTTTCTTATTGTAAAATTATGGTTTTCATTCAATTGAAAATCATTTTTTTCTGACAGGCTAATGATGGTAAAAAATTTCAGAAAGAGGTACACCATTGGGATCAATATTCGGAAAGGGGTACATTGAACCAGTGGCGTCGCTAAGGGGGGGGGGGGGCGAAGGGGGCAAGCGCCCCGAGCGGAAAAACCAAGGGGCGGCATTTCCTGCTCAACAAATTTTAATATTTTAATAATTGTTCAAGTTTTATTAATCTCAATAAAAATCAAGTACGGGTGAAACGCTTATTTTCGTGTCTGTTGACGATTCAAATGGTAGGGAATCGGGACTGACGGATGCGATAGAACAAAACTATACACAGACTAATTTGCTGGAATTAAACCAGGAAGCTCTATCATATACTTTGGTTCATCGTTAAGAATCTCTCGAGGGGTGATAGATATTTGGCGTCAAAAATCATTCTAAACAAACTATCAAATCTCAACTGTTACAAAATTATTCAACTTTTTCCGTAAACAGCTTGTTTGTCTTTTAATGTCTCTAACTCAAAAAGTATACCTTGTGATTTCATTCTTTTAATTCCATTGGAAAGGTGTTTCCTTTCCTGTTACGTGTAACGGGTACGTTGGTCCAACATAGTCGATAAGACAACCGGTCTAATAAGTGTTCTATAGAAGGTTAGTTTCGTGCGGTAGCGTGGTTCGTGGGTTATTAGAAATTGTGGAACAAATTTTGTTATATTCATTATGAAAACACCCTTTAAATGTCATGATAACATCTATCACTCTTAGAAACTTGTTTTTATTATTGTATATTTTCGAAAATATACAATAATAACAATATTTTAATCCAGAGATTTTTTGATAAAAAAAATGTTAAAATTCATTTTCTCGAGTATTTTTTAATATCATGTAGCGCCATCTACATAGGTTATAAAGTAAAAGTGTGTTTGGTACGTATGCTAAAAATATCAAAAGAAACAAGTTTGTCGAAGTAAGTTTTTCAATAGAACGCCCCTGTCAAAAAATAGAATAGTCAACGACGCACCAAATGCGACAAATAATAATAATAATAATTGTTGTTGTTGTTTATTAACGACACTTTACACCAAGGAAGGGTGCATTCGTGTCGGAAGAAAATATTTTACCTGTTATTTTACAATGCAGTTTTCAGTTATGCAGTTACAAATCAAAATATACATTTATAGCAATTTAAATAGGTTAGTTTCCTTAAGGAATTTAACTATACTCTCCTCATTTTTCCTGTCGTTGCGCAGAGCCGCTCGCAGACTAGTCGACTCGATGTCGTGCTTCCTTCTAACGTCGTCGTACTTTCTGCAGTGGAGGATCACATGGCGGACATCTACAACGATCCCACAGCAGTCGCACACTGGTGGTGAAGTTTTCTTTAGCAGAAAGTCGTGTGTTAGCCGGGTATGCCCTATTCGAAGCCGGGTAAGAACTCGCTGTTCGGCCGAATTCTCGCGGTCAGTCCACTTCACTGTGTCGAATTTAACTTCGCGAAGTTTTACTTCAGTGGATGCTAACCACCGACGGTACCATTGGTTTCGGATAGCTGTTTTTATGTGCTTGACGGCGTCTGCCCCCGGAACAGATATAGCTAATGGAGCAATGGTCCTCGCTTCTCCAGCGAGTCTGTCTGCCTCCTCGTTGCCACGGATGTCAGCGTGACCTGGAATCCAGCAAAGCTTGATTGAACGATTTCGTAACAGGTTTTCAATTTCCTGGATCCACGGGTGCTGGGATGTGCCGGCTTCGATTGCCGATAAACAGCTAGCCGAATCGGACATTATTACTAAGTCGCTGACCGTGTTGAATGTTGTTAGCGCTGTTTTTATTGCGAATGCCTCTGCCGAGAAGACACTGCATTGCTGTGGAAGACCAAGTGACTGTTGGAAGTGTTCTCCAAATACTCCGGCGCCTACTGCGGTATCGTCTTTTGAGCCATCAGTGTAGACGATTGTTGAACGGCTGAGATGGTTTGTCAGGAGCTCTTGAACAACTGGACGAACAATTCCCGAGGGGTCTCCAGCTTTTACGCGCTTCTTAATTTCCCAAAGGATCTGGGGCGTGCGATCGTACCACTTTCGATCAGTTAGTCGCGTTCGGGTGTAGATGTTTGGGAGAGGAGTTTCGACTATATCTGTCAAACTTTCGGAAACTCGGCAAACCAGGGGGAGGTCAGCATTCTCTCTACTGTTTCCCAACATTCTGATGGCTAATTGGGCTACAGTTTGGAGAATCAGAAGATCTAACGGTAAAGTACCTGCTTCAGCCATAATGGCTATGATCGGACTGGTGACGTATGCTCCAGATGCATATCTGATCATCTTGTTGTATGCGGGTGCCAGGGTTTTGATGACAGCATCTCCACCCCTACTAACGAGTCCTATGCCATACAACAGTCGCGAAGTAATAATTGCGGATCCAATTTGCAGTAAAGATGAGCGTTGACCACGGGGAAGTTTGGCACCGATCATCTTCAGGATGCGCAGCCTAGATTCGCATGCCTTCTTCGTCAATTTGCAGTGCGCTACGAAGTTGAGTGATCGATCGAGGGTAACGCCGAGAATTTTCAGGCGTGTTTCTGTCGGTATAGCCACTCGATCTATCGTGATTGCTTGACTGGGTGCACGTCGGGCATTAGGGCTACAATAGAAGATGCTGGATTTCGTTGCAGATATCGTAAATCCAACACTTCTTGCCCATTTATGGACGGCTTTTACTGCTAACTGAAGCTTTCGATAAAGCGGCTGGTCTTTCTTCCCCCAAACTACGAGTAGGATATCGTCGGCGTACAACAAGATCTTCACAGTGTTCGGAACCACGCGAAAGATGGGTTGAATGGCCACGAGAAACAGCGTAACCGAGAGCACTGAGCCTTGTGGCACACCGTTTTCCAGCGGATGCGCGGGCGATAAGTAACCCTCTACATTAACCTGGAACGATCTTTCTGTCAGGAAGCTGTTCAACACGTTGATCATTCTACCGCGTATCTGCCATTTCTGTAGTGTTCGTAGTATGCCACACCTCCACGTAGTATCGTAAGCCTTGGACAAGTCAAGCGACGCTATCAGACAGTGCTCGTCACGGTCGGGTAATGACCTCTCCAACTCCGCAAAATATGTGTCAGTGCCCCGACCGGACCTGAAGACATGTTGTCGTTTGTCGACACGCCCGTTCGCCTCTAGTTCAGTGGTCAGCCGTCGGTTGACTATTCGTTCGAAAACCTTCGCCATACAGCTCGTTAGGGTGATTGGACGGAAAGCCGCTGGACCCGCGTCATTCGAGTTTGACTTTGGAATTGGTACGATGATTCCAGTTCGCCAACAGGGTGGGAATACGCCACTACGCCATATTCTATTGAATAGTTCCAACATGGCAGTTTTCACAGACAATGGCAGTCGCTGAAGCATTGGATAACCGATGCAGTCCGGGCCTGAAGAGCCACTTCGTCCTCTATCGAGTGCCCACAGCAGCTCGTTCAGAGTGAAGTCTGTGTTGTAAGTATCGTTGGTATCTGGCGAGAAATTCACGCGGTTTCGTTCGGCCTTTTCCTTCTCTCTTTGGAACAATGGCGAGTAGCTGGAGGTGGTGGATCGTTCGCTGTAATGTTGTGCCAGTTCTTCAGCTACTTCTTCAGCCTTATCCGTGTAGCCGCTGGATCGCTTGATGACAGTTGGTCGATGCTGACGTTTCCCTCTCAACCTGTTCACTGTCTGCCACATCTCCGTCGTACTGGAACTTGGAGATATCTTCGCGACGAATTCCTCCCACGATCGCTGTTTGGCATCATGGATCGACTTTCTTGCAGCTGCACGCGCCTCTTGGAAGTGTTTAAGTGCATCAGCTTTCCGTGGGTCTTCTGCTTGAATACGCCTTAGTGCTCTCAGTGTTTTTCTTCTCGTTTTGATGGCCGCTTTAACCTCCGGACACCACCACGGAACCGCTTTGGGACCGACTCTGCCGGTTGTGCGGGGTATCGCAGTGTTTGCTGCTTTAATCAAACGGTCAACGAAACAGTCAATTGATATTTCGGCACCCGGTCGAATAGCGCTGGCGGTTAGACGTTCGTAAGTTGTCCAATCCGCTTGGTCGTAAATCCATTTCTGTCTTTTCGTTGGAGTATGTGACAGTCCGGGAGTGGAAACGAGAATTGGAAAATGGTCACTATTATGGGTGTCCGGGAGAGTTCGCCAAATAAATTTCGAGGCTACAGTTTCAGAACAGATCGAGAGGTCAATAGCTGAAGTGACACCGGTAGCTGGATCAATCCGGGTATGCGATCCGTCGTTGAGAATGACTAGTCTTTCCGATAATGTTTTCTCGGCGATAAAGTAGCCTAGTGCAGTAGATTTATTGGAACCCCAGCAGATATGGTGCGCGTTGAAGTCGCCCAGTACAAGTACCGGACGTGGGAGCTGCTCAAAGAATTCTCCCAGCTGCTCTTGACATTGTTGAGTACTGGGAGGGACGTAGATCGACACCACCGTCATTTGATGTGGCAGTTGTATCCGAACAGCGATTGCTTGAATATTGCCACCGACCTCAAGTCTCTCGAAGGGTACACCATCCCGAATGACGAGCCCTACCCTTTGTTGCCAGTATCGGCGACTCCCAGTCTTAAGTAGTAGAGTGTAGTTGTTACCGACGAAATCTGCTGAGATCACTCGGTTGTCCAGCTTTGTTTCTTGTAACGCTATCAAGCTCGGTTCGTATTGGGCGATCAGCTGCTTAAGGTCACTGATATTGGAGCGCAGACCCCGAATGTTCCACTGCAGTGCGAAACTTTTGCTATTACGAGTGGTGATTGTCGCTGACGAAGACGATGTTGATGGCGAACGTCTACGAGATCGTATTGGCTCGCCGATAGGGTTCCTCGACGTGGTTGGTAGATCGGTGTTCTGGAGCTGCTGTTGTGATGTGCCTTCACCGGCGGAAAGCCAGGAGGAGAATTGCGAGGACTGTATATCCGGGAGGTAGGGACAGTCCTCTTCCCCCCGGTCGATCCCTTCGTGATGAAGTGGGGAAGCTACTTTCTTCTCTTCTTCCCCAAACCGGTTATTCGTTCGATGCGTGCTGATCACATCTGTAACGGGATAAACCGCAACAGAATCCGTTCGTGAGCGAGGTGGAATAGGACTGACCTGTGGGACGTCTAGCCCCACAGTGCCAGCCGCTGTCGAAACTACTACACGATTGCTTCCAGAACTGCCGACAGCGACCGGCACTGGGGAAAGACTTTGTGCAGTTTTCGTTGTCTGCTTCGACGCTACTGTTGTGGTGACAGCTGTTCCATCTCGAAACGGATATCTCGATGGACCTTCTCCGGGCGTCAGCGAGTGGTGATGTGGAAGGAGCGTGTCGTCGATGTTGTCAGTCAAACCTGGAAGAACATCAGAACAAGCAGTACCTGCAAGGGGATTGACAATTTCGGAACTGACCTGAGGAAGGTCCAGCCCCACAGTGCCAACCGCTGTCGTACAAACTACACTATTATGCTCACGAACACCGACTGCGGTCGGCACTGGGGATAGACTTTGTGTAGTTCTGCTGATCTCATTCTGTTCGTCGATCGTGGGTTTTTGGTCTGCTGGTTTACAAGTTGTAGTGGTGAAATCGGTGTTCCTATCGGCCACAGAGGTGAATTCACTATCAACGGGTTGGGGTATGACGGCCCGGATAGTTCCTTCATCCTGCTGTGCTTGCGTTGGAAGGAGTACTACACTTTCCTCTCTTCCAAACCGATCTATCTCATGGTCAGTATTCGTGCGTGGGTTGTCGTTGGTATCCAAACGTTGATGAAAATGAGAATTATCGAAGAGGCTGGCTAGGAGGCGTCTCGGTAATCTCAATTTCATCGTCTGAATATTCCATAGTTTCGTTGGTGGTAGTGGCAGCGGTTCTTTTTGGTGGTGGGCTTAGGTTATCCGGTGAGGTTGTCGCTGGTTTGCTGAACGGGGTGTGTTGTTTCTGTGGTCTTCCTCGTTTTGAGTCCGTAGTTATCGCTGGTGAGTTGTTCCTGGATCTCGTCACAGGCCCGATTGGTTGGCTCGTGTGCTTCTGTTCTTTGTTGTGTTGTGGTTTTTCTTGGCTGGCGGACTGTTGTTTCATCTGATGGATGTACGCCAACATTTGCTCGATTTTTTCGTCTTTTCGTTTGGTCTCCGCCAGAAGTTTTGCGATCGTTTCGTCCTTCTTCTTCATTGCCAGTTCCAACTCTTTCAGCTTGCTAAGGATCTCATTCGGTTGTGCTGTGGCCTGAGCATAGCTGCCTTTACTTAGATGTTCCGCTCGTTTGCGTGCTTCCGGGAATGTTAGATTGTCGCGTACTTTTATTTTTATGACCTCCATTTCTTTTTTATAAACAGGACATTCGCGGCTAGTTGGTTGGTGATCGCCTTCACAATTCCGACAGTACGCCGTTTCTTTGCATTTATCTTCGCCGTGTTTATCTTTCGAGCAGTTAAAACATCGCTGGGGACCAGGACATCGAACGCGTGTATGGCCGTAGTTGAAGCATCCATAACAAAGCATCGGGTTCGGGAAGTATGGGCGAGTAGGAACGTGAAGCAAACCGATCTTTATGTATTCCGGGTATGTGGTCTTGCAGAAGGTCAATATTAGCGCTGGCGTATTTACTCTATTCTCGGCTTCCTTTCGTGTAATTCGCTGTACACGAATCACTCCCTGGCTTATGATTTCTTGTAAAACATCTTTCTCTTCCATATGAATCAGATCGTAGCAGGAAATTACGCATCTGCTTACGTTCAGATTCGGATGGGCTTCAACCACTACTTCAGTGCCGTCAATGAGCTGATTCATTTTCTGCAACTTAGCAACTTGGGCGGGGTTCCGAACTCGAAGGGTATACCGTGTCCCTTGAGCTTCGGTATTCGCACCTTCGATTGGACCTCCAGCGGCAACCTCAACCGATTTTCCAATGATAAACGGGTTTCTTGGCAAAGGTACACCGTCTTTACCTGTCAGCTGCAGAAACGTCAATTCGCCGAATTTGTTCGTCGGGTCCATATACTCCGGTAATCTTCTTTTGCTTGACCCTCCCGGGTCACCGCTACTAGCGGCCGCCATCTTGGATCACACCACCAGACGTTGGAAACTGCTATGTGGCACGGTCACCCGATACCAACCCCAAATGGACAAAAAGGTGAAGAAAAGGAAAGATCTTACCTTATTTGCCCCTTCAACGTCGACTTTTTTGAAGTGTTCCCACACTTTTGGGACACACTGTAGGTGAGCAGTGTCGCTACTGCTTGTTTTCCACTTCTACACAGCCAAGAGAAGCGAACTGAATGAATTTCGCCAAGAAAAAACGCACTTAATGGATTCCGCCCTTTTTATTGTTCCAACTTTTTTGGCACGCACTGTAACGTCCAAATTTTTTAATACGCACTGTATTATACTCAACTACCACCAAAGAACAAGTCAAAAAAATTTTTCCAAATTTTCCAAAACTTTTCACGTTTTTTACGTCTTCAAAAATATCTCCCGTTCAGGGCACCGTCACTCTCACGACTGGCATCTACAGCAAGTGAATGAACTGGCCGGGCAGCCACGCGGGTAGACACAGCGATTTCTTTTTTTTTAGCTATAGCACCGCGTGGGCAAAACTAAAAATTCACTTTTTTCAGCCGTTTCTTCACCGATTTGCGTCAATCTTTCACTATTCACCACTAGAGAACAACTTCACTCGTCTATTCGTCGTAAATTGGACCGCGGTTATCGCGAAAAACACGGAAAAACACGGTATGAAATTTACGAATGCGCGTTGTATGTACCGTACGGAACGGTGTTTCCAACTCAGATGGATATAATAATAATAATAATAATAATAATAATAATAATAATAATAATAATAATAATAATAATAATAATAATAATAATAATAATAATAATAATAATAATAATAATAATAATAATAATAATAATAATAATAATAATAATAATAATAATAATAATAATAATAATAATAATAATAATAATAATAATAATAATAATAATAATAATAATAATAATAATAATAATAATAATAATAATAATAATAATAATAATAATAATAATAATAATAATAATAATAATAATAATAATAATAATAATAATAATAATAATAATAATAATAATAATAATAATAATAATAATAATAATAATAATAATAATAATAATAATAATAATAATAATAATAATAATAATAATAATAATAATAATAATAATAATAATAATAATAATAATAATAATAATAATAATAATAATAATAATAATAATAATAATAATAATAATAATAATAATAATAATAATAATAATAATAATAATAATAATAATAATAATAATAATAATAATAATAATAATAATAATAATAATAATAATAATAATAATAATAATAATAATAATAATAATAATAATAATAATAATAATAATAATAATAATAATAATAATAATAATAATAATAATAATAATAATAATAATAATAATAATAATAATAATAATAATAATAATAATAATAATAATAATAATAATAATAATAATAATAATAATAATAATAATAATAATAATAATAATAATAATAATAATAATAATAATAATAATAATAATAATAATAATAATAATAATAATAATAATAATAATAATAATAATAATAATAATAATAATAATAATAATAATAATAATAATAATAATAATAATAATAATAATAATAATAATAATAATAATAATAATAATAATAATAATAATAATAATAATAATAATAATAATAATAATAATAATAATAATAATAATAATAATAATAATAATAATAATAATAATAATAATAATAATAATAATAATAATAATAATAATAATAATAATAATAATAATAATAATAATAATAATAATAATAATAATAATAATAATAATAATAATAATAATAATAATAATAATAATAATAATAATAATAATAATAATAATAATAATAATAATAATAATAATAATAATAATAATAATAATAATAATAATAATAATAATAATAATAATAATAATAATAATAATAATAATAATAATAATAATAATAATAATAATAATAATAATAATAATAATAATAATAATAATAATAATAATAATAATAATAATAATAATAATAATAATAATAATAATAATAATAATAATAATAATAATAATAATAATAATAATAATAATAATAATAATAATAATAATAATAATAATAATAATAATAATAATAATAATAATAATAATAATAATAATAATAATAATAATAATAATAATAATAATAATAATAATAATAATAATAATAATAATAATAATAATAATAATAATAATAATAATAATAATAATAATAATAATAATAATAATAATAATAATAATAATAATAATAATAATAATAATAATAATAATAATAATAATAATAATAATAATAATAATAATAATAATAATAATAATAATAATAATAATAATAATAATAATAATAATAATAATAATAATAATAATAATAATAATAATAATAATAATAATAATAATAATAATAATAATAATAATAATAATAATAATAATAATAATAATAATAATAATAATAATAATAATAATAATAATAATAATAATAATAATAATAATAATAATAATAATAATAATAATAATAATAATAATAATAATAATAATAATAATAATAATAATAATAATAATAATAATAATAATAATAATAATAATAATAATAATAATAATAATAATAATAATAATAATAATAATAATAATAATAATAATAATAATAATAATAATAATAATAATAATAATAATAATAATAATAATAATAATAATAATAATAATAATAATAATAATAATAATAATAATAATAATAATAATAATAATAATAATAATAATAATAATAATAATAATAATAATAATAATAATAATAATAATAATAATAATAATAATAATAATAATAATAATAATAATAATAATAATAATAATAATAATAATAATAATAATAATAATAATAATAATAATAATAATAATAATAATAATAATAATAATAATAATAATAATAATAATAATAATAATAATAATAATAATAATAATAATAATAATAATAATAATAATAATAATAATAATAATAATAATAATAATAATAATAATAATAATAATAATAATAATAATAATAATAATAATAATAATAATAATAATAATAATAATAATAATAATAATAATAATAATAATAATAATAATAATAATAATAATAATAATAATAATAATAATAATAATAATAATAATAATAATAATAATAATAATAATAATAATAATAATAATAATAATAATAATAATAATAATAATAATAATAATAATAATAATAATAATAATAATAATAATAATAATAATAATAATAATAATAATAATAATAATAATAATAATAATAATAATAATAATAATAATAATAATAATAATAATAATAATAATAATAATAATAATAATAATAATAATAATAATAATAATAATAATAATAATAATAATAATAATAATAATAATAATAATAATAATAATAATAATAATAATAATAATAATAATAATAATAATAATAATAATAATAATAATAATAATAATAATAATAATAATAATAATAATAATAATAATAATAATAATAATAATAATAATAATAATAATAATAATAATAATAATAATAATAATAATAATAATAATAATAATAATAATAATAATAATAATAATAATAATAATAATAATAATAATAATAATAATAATAATAATAATAATAATAATAATAATAATAATAATAATAATAATAATAATAATAATAATAATAATAATAATAATAATAATAATAATAATAATAATAATAATAATAATAATAATAATAATAATAATAATAATAATAATAATAATAATAATAATAATAATAATAATAATAATAATAATAATAATAATAATAATAATAATAATAATAATAATAATAATAATAATAATAATAATAATAATAATAATAATAATAATAATAATAATAATAATAATAATAATAATAATAATAATAATAATAATAATAATAATAATAATAATAATAATAATAATAATAATAATAATAATAATAATAATAATAATAATAATAATAATAATAATAATAATAATAATAATAATAATAATAATAATAATAATAATAATAATAATAATAATAATAATAATAATAATAATAATAATAATAATAATAATAATAATAATAATAATAATAATAATAATAATAATAATAATAATAATAATAATAATAATAATAATAATAATAATAATAATAATAATAATAATAATAATAATAATAATAATAATAATAATAATAATAATAATAATAATAATAATAATAATAATAATAATAATAATAATAATAATAATAATAATAATAATAATAATAATAATAATAATAATAATAATAATAATAATAATAATAATAATAATAATAATAATAATAATAATAATAATAATAATAATAATAATAATAATAATAATAATAATAATAATAATAATAATAATAATAATAATAATAATAATAATAATAATAATAATAATAATAATAATAATAATAATAATAATAATAATAATAATAATAATAATAATAATAATAATAATAATAATAATAATAATAATAATAATAATAATAATAATAATAATAATAATAATAATAATAATAATAATAATAATAATAATAATAATAATAATAATAATAATAATAATAATAATAATAATAATAATAATAATAATAATAATAATAATAATAATAATAATAATAATAATAATAATAATAATAATAATAATAATAATAATAATAATAATAATAATAATAATAATAATAATAATAATAATAATAATAATAATAATAATAATAATAATAATAATAATAATAATAATAATAATAATAATAATAATAATAATAATAATAATAATAATAATAATAATAATAATAATAATAATAATAATAATAATAATAATAATAATAATAATAATAATAATAATAATAATAATAATAATAATAATAATAATAATAATAATAATAATAATAATAATAATAATAATAATAATAATAATAATAATAATAATAATAATAATAATAATAATAATAATAATAATAATAATAATAATAATAATAATAATAATAATAATAATAATAATAATAATAATAATAATAATAATAATAATAATAATAATAATAATAATAATAATAATAATAATAATAATAATAATAATAATAATAATAATAATAATAATAATTGTTGTTGTTGTTGTTTTTTATTAACGACACTTTACACCCAGAAGTGGTGCATTCGTGTCGAAAGAAAAATATTTTACCTGAAAAATATTTCAATGCGGTTGTCAGTTATCAGTTACAATTCAAAATACAAGTTACAACATATTAAACAAGTTAGTTTCCTTGAGGAATTTTACCATACTCTCCTCATTTTTCCTGTCGTTGGTCAGAGCTGCTCGCAGACTAGTCGACTCGATATCGTGCTTCCTTCTAACGTCGTCGTACTTTCTGCAGTGGAGGATCACATGGCGGACATCTACAACGACCCCACAGCAGTCGCACACTGGTGGTGAGGTTTTCTTTAGCAGAAAGTCATGTGTTAGCCGGGTATGCCCTATTCGAAGCCGGGTAAGCACTCGCTGTTCGGCCGAATTCTCGCGGTCAGTCCACTTCCCTGTGTCGAACTTAACTTCGCGGAGTTTTACTTCAGTGGACGCAGACCATCGACGGAACCATTGATTTCGGATAGCTGTTTTCATTCGGTTGTTCGCGTCTGCTCCCGGAACGGCTACTTGCAAAGGGGCATTACCTCTGGCTTCTCCAGCGAGGCGGTCTGCCTCTTCGTTGCCATGGATACCAGCATGACCCGGAATCCAGCACAGCTTGATTGGACGGCCTCGTAGCATGTTTTCAATCTGCTGAATCCACGGGTGTTGCGATGTGCCAGCTTCTAATGCCGATAAGCAACTGGCCGAGTCAGACATAACCACCAAATCACTGACCGTGTTATGTGTTGCTAGCGCCGTTTTGATTGCAAACGCTTCTGCCGAGAAGACGCTGCATGACGATGGAAGGCCAACCGATTGTTGGAAGTATTCTCCATACACTCCCACACCTACTGCATTGTCGTCTTTCGAGCCATCCGTGTAGACGATAGTTGAGCGGTTGAAACGACCTGCTAGGAGCTCCTGAAAAGCAGGCCGAACAATTTCCGAGGGATCACCAGCTTTCACGCGTCTCTTTATGTCCCACACGATCTGGGGCTTGGGTTCGTACCATCTTCGTGCAGCTAAACGTGTACGAGTGCAAATAGCTGGAAGAGGGATTCCGATCACCTCTGTCAGACGTTCGGATGCTCGATGTACCAGGGGGAGATCGGCATTGTCCTTGCTTTTTTCCAACGTATGGATGGCCAACCGGGCTATATTTTGAAGAACGAGTAGGTCGAATGGTAGGGCTCCAGCTTCTGCCATTATGGCTACGATTGGGCTCGTGACGTATGCACCGGATGCAAACCTTACCATCCTGTTGTATGTAGGAGCGAGCGTTTGGATGACGGCGTCTCCTCCTCTGCTTACAAGTCCCATACCGTAGAGGAGTCGCGAGGTAACAATTGCGGACCCGATTTGAAGTAAAGAAGCGCGTTGACCACGGGGTAGCTTGGCACCGATCATCTTCAAGATACGCAGCCTGGATTCACACGTCTTCTTCGTCATTTTACAATGCGCTTTAAAGTTGAGTGATCGATCGAGAGTGACACCGAGCGTTCTCAGCAGCGTTTGTGTCGGAACGGCTACACCATCTACCTTTATCGCCTGCATGGGTTCACGGCGTACGTTAGGGCTGCAATAGAAGATGCTGGATTTCGTTGCAGATATCGTAAATCCAACACTTCTCGACCATTTATCGACGGCTTTTACTGCGGCCTGAAGTTTCCGAAGGAGCGACTGTTCTTTCTTTCCCCACACAAGAAGCAGAATATCATCGGCGTACAGCAACACTTGTACAGAGTTCGGAACCACGCGGAAGATGGGTTGGATAGCCACGAGAAATAGTGTCACAGAGAGCACTGAGCCCTGCGGCACACCATTTTCCAGCGGACGTGCTGGCGACAAATGCCCCTCTACGTTGACCTGGAACGTTCTCTCTGCCAGAAAACTGTTGACAATGTTTATCATCCTTCCACGTATTTGCCATTTCTGCAGTGTTCGTAGGATGCCATATCTCCAGGTGGTGTCGTACGCCTTGGCCAAGTCTAGCGACGCTATCAGACAGTGCTCGTCACGGTCGGGTAATGACCTCTCCAACTCCGCAAAGTATGTGTCAGTACCCCGACCAGATCTGAAGGCATGTTGTCGTTTGTCGAGACGCCCGTTCGACTCTAGTTCGGTGGTTAACCGTCGGTTGACAATTCGTTCGAACACCTTCGCCATACAACTAGTTAACGTGATTGGACGGAATGCAGCTGGACCCGCGTCATCCGAGCTTGGCTTTGGAATTGGTACGATGATTCCGGTTCGCCAACAGGGTGGGAATACACCACTGCGCCATATTCTGTTGAAAAGTTCCAACATGGCAGTTTTCACAGACAATGGAAGTCGCTGAAGCATTGGATAGCCGATGCAGTCCGGTCCTGAAGAGCCACTTCTTCCTCTGTCGAGTGCCCACAGCAATTCATTCAGGGTGAAGTCCGAATTGTAAATATCATCGCTATCTGGCGAGAAGTTTATGCGGTTTCGTTCGGCCTTTTCTTTCTCCCTCTGGAACAACGACGAATAGCTGGAGGTTGCGGATCTTTCGCTGTAGTGTTGCGCCAGTTCTTCAGCTATTTCTTCTGGCTTATCCGTGTAACCACCGGACCGCTTGATGACAGTTGGGCGGTGTTGGCGTTTCCCTCTCAACGTGTTGACTGTCTGCCACATCTCCGACGTAGTTGAACTTGGAGATATCTTCGCGACGAAGTCTTCCCATGATTTTTTCTTGGCGTCATGGATAGACTTTCTTGCTGTTGCCCGTGATTCCTGGAAGCTTTTCAGTGCATCCGCTTTTCGTGGGTCCTCTGCTGGTATACGCTTCAGTGCTCTAAGTGCTTTTCTCCGATTTTTGATAGCTATTTTCACCTCCGGACACCACCACGGAACTGCTTTGGGACCGACTCTGCCGGTAGTGCGAGGTATCGCGGTGTTTGCTGCTCTAATCAACCGGTCAACGAAACAGTCGATTGATATTTCGACGCCCGGTCGAATAGCGTTGGCGGTCAATCGCTCGTAGGTTGCCCAATCTGCCTGGTCGTAAATCCATTTCTGTCTTTTCGTTGGGATAGTCGACAGTCCGGGAATGGAAACGAGAATGGGAAAGTGATCACTGCTGTGGGTGTCCGGAAGTGTTCGCCAAACAAATTTCGAAGCCACTGATTCGGAGCAGATCGAGAGGTCAATAGCCGAAGTGATACCGGTAGCTGGATCAATCCGAGTGTGCGATCCGTCGTTGAGGATGAGTAATCGTTCCGATAGCGTTTTTTCGGCGATGAAGTGGCCTAGTGCGGTAGATTTCGTAGAACCCCAGCAAATATGGTGCGCGTTAAAGTCGCCTAGTACCAGCACTGGACGTGGAAGCGTTTCGAGGAAGTCACCCAGCTGTTCTTGACACTGTTGAGTATTGGGAGGGACGTAGATCGACACCACCGTCATTTGCTGTGGCAGTTGGATCCGAACTGCGATAGCTTGTATACTGTCGTCGATATCAATTCGTTCGAATGGAACACCATCCCGAATGGCAAGACCTACTCCTTGTTGCCAGTATCGACAACTCCCAGTTTTCAGCAAAAGAGTGTAGTTGTTGCCGATGAAATCTGCTGCGACTACTCGGTTGTCAACTTTTGTTTCCTGAAGCGCTATCAGGCTCGGTCCGTACTCGCAGATCAGCTGTTTAAGCTCGCTGATGTTGGTTCGCAGGCCCCGAATGTTCCATTGAAGGGCGAAGCATCTGCTGTCTCGATTGGCGAAAGTCGCTGACGAAGACGATGTTGATGGCGAAGGTGATTGCCTGCGGGTTCTCGCCGGTGTGCTTCGTTGGTACTGGGACGTGGTTGCGCTGATTTTAACCGGGATATCGGTGCTCTGATGCTTCTGCTGTTGTTGCGGTGTATCTTCGCCGGCGGAAAGCCAGGAGGAGAATTGCGAGGACTGTATATCTGGGAAGTAGGGACAGTTCTCTTCCCCCCGGTCGATCCCTTCATGATGAAGTGGGGAAGCTACTTTCTTCTCTTCTTCCCCAAACCGGTTACTCGTTCGATGCGTGCTGGTCATATCTGTAACGGGATAAACCGCAACAGAATCCGTTCGTGAGCGAGGTGGAATAGGACTGACCTGTGGGACGTCTAGCCCCACAGTGCCAGCCGCTGTCGAAACTACTACACGATTACTTCCAGAATTGCCGACAGCGACCGGCACTGGGGAAAGACTTTGTGTAGTTTTCGATGTTTGCTTCGACGCTACTGTTGTGTTGGCAGCTGTTCCATCCCGAAACGAATATCTCGATGGACCTTCTCCGGGCGACAGCGTGTGGTGATGTGGAAGGAGCGTGTCGTCGATGTTGTCAGTCAAACCTGGAAGAACATCAGAACAAGCAGTACCTGCAAGGGGATTGACAATTTCGGAACTGACCTGAGGAAGGTCCAGCCCCACAGTGCCAACCGCTGTCGTACAAACTACACTATTATGCTCACGAACACCGACTGCGGTCGGCACTGGGGATAGACTTTGTGTAGTTCTGCTGATCTCCTTCTGTTCGTCGATCGTGGGTTTTTGGTTTGCTGGTTTACAAGCTGTAGTGGTGAAATCGGTGTTCCTATCGGCCACAGAGGTGAATTCACTATCAACGGGTTGGGGTATGACGGCCCGGATAGTTCCTTCATCCTGCTGTGCTTGCGTTGGAAGGAGTACTACACTTTCCTCTCTTCCAAACCGATCTATCTCGTGGTCAGTATTCGTGCGTGGGTTGTCGTTGGTATCCAAACGTTGATGAAAATGAGAATTATCGAAGAGGCTGGCTAGGAGGCGTCTCGGTAATCTCAATTTCA